>NC_053027.1:485580228-485713659 GCF_003073215.2 Triticum urartu
CACTTTAGTCCCGCTTCAGGAACCGGGACTAAAGGCCCTTACGAATCGGGACTGTAGGCCCTTTTTCTACCAGTGGGGCCACCGCAGGGCAAGGAGCATCGCCACCCCGAGATTTATTATGAGGGCGTTCTGAAGGGTGCCCGCCTTGTGGCGGATGAATGTTCCAAGGATGTAATATTTGAGTAAACTCGCTCGTGTTATCCTGTATGCTGAAAAATTGTTCATATGCGATATGCAATGCTTGTTTTAATTTAAAATATTACCTTCTATGCGGCCATTTATTAAATCTGAGAGATGGCGAGTCGGCGGCTTCTTCCCCCATGCTACGAGTGCTGGGGTGTTCGGGATAAACCTGAGCACTCTTTTCCCATTCTTGGGTCCTTCGAGGGAGGTGCTCAGCACAACGAACAAGGCAATCGGACTATCTTGCGTTATCACTCTCACTTAGCCAGAGAATTCAATAATTTTAAATTTTGGCGAAGCCCCTAGTGTTCGGAAGACCGAGTTCGGGGCGCTATACACGCCTAGGCCGGACATAGCCGACTCCTCGCTCTAAGCGGCATAAGTCTTTAGGGACTCGAAACCTCTCAAACAGCGACCAGCTCTCGCCCTATCATGACAGTTAGTTTTAGCTTTCTCTACTAAGGTGCTCAGCCCAGCTTAACCGGGGCACAATCGCAATAGTTCTCCCAGTGCTACCTTAGCCGATATAGCGGAACGTAAGGTACCAAAACATGGGAGCCGGGCAAACCCAACTATTGACCAAAGACATGATTCGGAGCTGATGCATATAATGCTATAAGTTCAGAGTGCCGCACTTATGGAAGTGTTCGGACTTCTCACGCCGTATTATGGGGTGCTTGAGCCCCTGGCGTATTGACCGTACCAAAGTGTACGGGTGCTAAATGTCATAACTGAACATATATATAAAATAAAGGAATGAATAGAGAATGCCATAATAAGCTGAAGCTAAGCATTGTTTATTCGAAAAGGGTGTGTTAAAAGCAGAACGATACAAATAGTGCGATAAGTAGGAGATGGGACTATTTAACATGTCCCCTCCAGGGAGCTGCGGAATGGCATGTAAAACAGGTACTTTGCTTGTTATAGAGACCACCTGGGAGTTCCATAATGCGATGCAGCTTTCTGCCTTCCTGGTTGTTGTATCGTTTGTTCGGCAATAGAGCTGCCGATCAGGTCTTCCAGAGAGTGGAGTCCTGAAAGTAAGAAAAAATAACAAAACCAGCAGCCCCTAGTGCGGTTAAGCTGCGTTTCGGGCGCGCCGTGATCGTGCCCCTCCCCCTGTGCCCACGGTATTTTCAGGGCGTAATTATGTACGCGTATCACGAATTTCGCCGTTTTGCAAGGGCTGGGGTTGGGGCCGCATTGCTACGCTTGCTCAGAACGTGCCAAGCGGTCTTGTTGTATGTTACTCCGGGCGCGCTTGACGGTGTCCAGACGTTTTATCGCCGGACTGGAGAATTGCCTTGAGAGGCTGCTTTGTACTTCCGCTGCGAGAGCCGCCGTGTGCTCCTCCATTCGGAGAGAGCGTTCGGTGTTTCCATTGACCGTAATAACTCCCCGAGGTCCTGGCATCTTGAGCTTGAGGTATGCATAGTGCGGCACCGCATTGAACTTTGCGAATGCGGTTCGCCCGAGCAGTGCGTGATAGCCACTGCGGAACGGGACTATGTCGAAGATTAACTCCTCGCTTCGGAAATTATCCGGGGATCCGAAGACCACTTCAAGTGTAACTGAGCCTGTACAGTTGGCCTCTACACCTGGTATGATGCCCTTAAAGGTCGTTTTTGTGGGTTTAATCCTTGAGGGATCTATGCCCATTTTCTGCATTGTGTCCTGATAAAGCAGGTTCAGGCTGCTACCGCCGTCCATAAGGACTCGACTGAGGTGAAATCCGTCAATGATTGGGTCTAGAACCAATGCGGCGAATCCGCCATGGTGGATACTAGTGGGGTGGTCCCTTCGATCGAAAGTGATCGGGCAGGAGGACCATGGGTAGAACTTTGGGGCGACTGGCTCCAACGCATATACGTCCCTTAACGCACGCATCTGCTCCCTTTTGGGGATGTGGGTTGCATATATCATGTTCACCGTCCGCACTTGTGGGGGGAAACCCTTCTGTCCTTTATTGTTCGGCGGCCGGGGCTCCTCCTCGTCGTCGCTATGTAGCCCCTTGTCTCCGTTTTCGGCATTTATCTTGCCGGCCTGCTTGAACACCCAACACTCCCTGTTGGTGTGATTGTCTGGATTTTCGGGGGTGCCATGTATCTGACATGAGCAATCGAGTATACGGTACAAACTGGACGGGCCCGGATTATTTCTCTTGAATGGCTTTTTCCGTTGACCGGGTTTGGAGCCTCTGAATCCGGCATTAACTACCATATCCTCAGCATTGTCGCTGTTAATGCGGCGCTTGTGCTTGTTGCGATGCGACCTGCCATTGCTGTCCTTGGTATCTGAATTACCAGGGTTCTTTGACATGTTATTGCTGCGAGCCAGCCAGCTGTCCTCTCCCGCGCAAAAGCGGGTCATAAGTGTCGTGAGGGCTGCCATAGATTTCGGCCTTTCTTGTCCAAGGTGCCGGGCTAGCCACTCGTCGTGGATGTTATGCTTGAAAGCCGCTAGGGCCTCCGCGTCCGGACAGTCGACGATTTGATTTTTCTTGGTTAGGAACCATGTCCAGAATTGTCTGGCTGATTCCTCTAGCTGCTGAATTATGTGGCTCAGGTCATTGGCGTCTGGTGGTCGCACATAGGTGCCCTAGAAATTGTCGAGGAACGCGGCTTCCAGGTCTTCCCAACAACCAATGGATTCTGCGGGCAAGCTGTTAAGCCAATGCCGAGCTGGTCCTTTAAGCTTGAGTGGGAGGTATTTGATGGCGTGTAGATCATCGCCACGGGCCATGTGGATATGAAGGAGATAGTCCTCAATCCATACCGCCGGATCTGTCGTGCCATCGTATGACTCGATATTTATGTGTTTGAAACCCTCTGGGATCTAATGATCCATTACTTCATCTGTGAAGCATAGCGGGTGTGCGGCACCTCTGTACTGGGCTATATCACGACGTAGCTCAAATGAGTTTTGTCTGCTGTGTTCGGCCCGGCCGGATTTACTTTTGCTATATCCGGCGTGACGGTTATCGTCTCGTATCGTGGGGCGCCCACGTGATCCGTAGATCGATCTTGTTTGTCTTGCTTTGTCCTCCAACATACCTTGCAGGTCAAGCGCATTTCCCCATGCCTTGGTATTTTTTGAGCGACGCCTGGGTGCGGCTTGAGTTGTGGGCCGAGAGGCCTCTCTGTCGCGGCCACGAGGTGGCCGGTCAGCCGCGTCATGCGCTGGAGATGTAGGTTTAGATGCTTCCTCCTCTAATCGGGGTAGCAACCTACGCTTTGGATAGCTTTTGGAGGGGCGTTCGAGTTCGTATTCCTCGGCCGCAAGGACTTCAGTCCATCTGTCGGCTAGCAAGTCTTGATTAGCTCTAAGCTACTGCTGCTTTTTCTTAAGGCTACTCGCCGTGGCCATAAGCCTGCGCTTGAAGCGCTCTTGCTCGACGGGATCCTCAGGCAAGACAAATTCGTCGTCGCCGAGGCTTGCCTCGTCTTCGCAGGGAGGCATGTAATTACCACCCTCTTCCTGTCTGTCTGCTGCTCTCTCAGGGGGGGCTGGCTTCTTCATCCTCCTGCATTGAATCTTGCTGGAGGGAGTTGTCTTCGGCACTGTCCGGGGTGTTATTATCTCCCGTGCCAGTATCACCGTTTTTGCTTTGGCGGGACTTAGAGCGGCGCGCCGGCGCTTAGGTTGCTTCTTGGAGGGGTCGTCCCCCGCTGTTCCGTCGCCATTGCCTTCTTTGGGTGTATCCACCATGTATATGTCATATGACGAGGTGGCTTTCCAGTGCCCTATAGGCGCTGGTTCCTGTTCGTCCCCTACATCGTCGTCCATACCTTCGATGTCTTCGGAGTCGAAATCTAGCATGTCGGTTAAATCATCGACAGTGGCTATGAAGGGGGTGGTCGGTGGGTGTCATATTTCTTCGTCGTACGTATCCCAATCCTGCAGGTCATAATCCGGCCAAGACTCTCCTGACAAAGAGAGAGACCTTAGTGAATTCAGTATATCACCAAAGGGCGAGTGCTGAAAGATATCCGCGGCGGTGAACTCCATGATCTGCGCCCAATCGGATTCGATTGGCAGGGGCGCGGAGGGTTCAAAGTCCGGAGAGGAGTCCGGCAATGTGGAGTCATGGGCCTCGCGAAGGATGAGGCTGGTGTTTGGCTCGATCGCCGTTGAGGCTACAGCCTCCGCGGAGGGGTCTAACCACCCGTCCTCGGATGGCGCAGTTGGCTCCAAACTAAAGGTCGGAGCGGATGCAGGTGCGGTCTCCAGGACACTGTTCGGCGGCTGAGCTAGATCATGCCCATCGAGACACTGCGACGTGCTCGGCTGTGGCTTGAATCTGTTGAAGATCAAGTCTCCGTGGATGTCGGCCGAGTAGTTCAAACTTCCGAATCTGACCTGATGGCCAGGGGCGTAGCTTTCAATCTGCTCCAGATGGCCAAGCGAATTAGCCCGCAGTGCAAAGACGCCGAACACGAAGATCTGTCCGGGGAGAAAAGTCTCACCTTGGACTGCATCGCTGTTGATGATCGAAGGAGCCATCGGGCCTAAAGATGACGACACAGAGGAACTCTCAGTGAAAGCACCAATGTCAGTGTCAAAACCGGTAGATCTTGGGTAGGGGCTCCCGAACTGTGCGTCTAGCCGGATGGTAACAAGAGACGAGGGACACGATGTTTTTACCCAGGTTCGGGCTCTCTCGATGGAGGTAAAACCCTATTCTTGCTTGATTAATATTGATGATATGGGTAGTACAAGAGTAGATCTGCCACGAGATCGGAGAGGCTAAACCCTAGAAGTTAGCCTATGGTATGATTGTTGTTGTCCTACGGACTAAACCCTCCGGTTTATATAGACATCAGAGGGGGCTAGGGTTACACAGAGTCGGTTACAATGGGAGGAGATCTACATATCCGTATTGCCAAGCTTGCCTTCCATGCCAAGGAAAGTTCCGTCCAGACACGGGACGAAGTCTTCAATCTTGTATCTTCATAGTCCAGGAGCCCGGCCAAAGGTTATAGTCCGGCTATCCGGGCACCCCCTAATCCAAGACTCCCTCAAGGGGACAGGGTGAAAATCATTTAGTAGCAGCGCAGGTTTTTTGTGCCCGTGCTACTACTATGTCATACCAGTAGCGCATTTTTTCTGCCACGCTACTACTAAGTAGTAATAATGCGGGTCAAATAACCCACGCTACTACTGAATTTCTATCTATAGGGGTTTTCCTAGTAGTGATTCCATGCCATGTCTTGCATCATGTTGCTTGCACATTGCATCGTGATTTATTGTTGTTCCGTTGCTTGTGTTCTTGCCTTGGGTAGAGTCGGGAGACGAGTTCGTGAACGAGGATCCTGTCGAGTATGTTTGTGATGAGCAAGCTTTCGACAACCCTGAGAACATTACAGGCAAGATGATCATTACCCCCGATATCACTTCTATCTTTGCTTGCTAGTTGTTTTTTCTATCGCTATGTCGCGCTACCTACCACTTTTTTTATCAAGCCTCCCATATTGCCATGTCATGCCTCTAACCCACCTTCCTAGCAAACCGTTGTTTGGCTACGTTACCGCTTTTGCTCAGCTCCTCTTATAGTGTTGCTAGTTGCAGGTGCAGTGCAGGTTGTTCCATGTTGGAACATGGATATGTTGGGATATCACAATATCTCTTATTTAATTAATGCATCTATATACTTGGTAAAGGGTGGAAAGCTTGGCCTTTTGCTCGGTGTTTTGTTCCACTCTTGCTGCCTTAGTTTCTGTCATACCGGTGTTATGTTCCTTGAATTTTGCATCCCTAACACGGTGAGGGTTTATGGGCCCCCTCGACAGTTCACTTTGAATAAAACTCTTCCAGCAAGGCTCAACATTAGTTTAACCATTTGCCTAATAACAACTAAAATTTTCATAGGGAGTAATTAACCCGAGGATACTTAATCAACAACCCGGGCCAGTGCTCCTCATGAGTGCTGGTCCAACCTATCAACCGCCGGTGGCCGCCAGGGGCAACTCTGGGTTGGCCTACCAGAAGTTTGGACAATCCGATTGTGGCCTGAGACGAGATATGCGCGGCTACTATCAGGGTGTCTGCACGTCGGGAGGTCTTGCTACTTTTGTTTTACCATTGTCGAAATGTCTTCTGCACCGGGATTCTGAGTCTGGTCGGAGGGTCCAGCGATGGAGGATTGTCTCTGCGGATCGTGAGCTTGTCATGGGCTAAGTTGGGACACCCCTGCAGGGTTTAAACTTTTGAGAGCCGTGCCTGCGGTTATGTGGCTGATGGGAATTAGTTAATATCTGGTTGTAGAGAACTTGACACTTGACACTTGACTTAATTAATATCTGGAAGTGAACACGGTGGGGTTATGTTTGAATGTAAGTAGTTCAGGATCACTTCTTGATCACTTCTAGCTCTTTGTCTGTTGCGTAGTTTTTCATCTTACTCTTGTACTCGTATGTTAGCCACCATATTTGCTTAGTGCTTTCTGCAACTCCACCATATAACCACATCTTACCTTTAAGATTAAATAGTCTTGATATCACGGGTTTTGAGATTGCTGAGTCCTCGTGGCTCACATATACTACAAACACAGTTGCAGGTACCGAAGAGACTAATGTAGGTGATGCCACTGAACTCAAGTGGGAGTTGAACGAAGATCATGGCCGTTACTATGTTTCCTTTCCGGACGATCAGTAGTGGTGCCCAGGGTCGATCGGAATTAGCATGGGTGGTTGTCTTTTATTCGTTTGTTTTCGTCCGTAGCCGGACTTTGTGTTCATCTTGAATGATTGTATAACTTGATGATATTGTGTGACATTGTGGCGATTGTAAGCCAAAGCTCATATTCTATCTATTCAGTACATGAGATGAGGAAAGATACAACCACTCTTGCGACCATAAATATGCGCTTATACCCCAAGTCGTGCCTCGACACGTATGGAGTATAGTCGCATATTGGGCGTTACAACCCGCCGGGTGTTAGGGCTCGCCGGGTTCTCCAGGCTCGGGCCCCGTGTGCCACGAGGCATTGTTCTCTGTCTTGTCGATCGTCACGGAGTGGCCGGGTTGAGTCCGCTACAGTGGTGAACCGCCAGGTCGCCGTCTGCTGGCGTCAGCTGTGACGTCGGGTGCGATGTAGCCACACCGGCCTCAGTCAGCAGGGTAGGTGGGGCACTGTTGCCATGCCTCTACCGGTCAGGGGAGTTGGTGGGGTACTGCGGCCTCGCTCATCCCCTTAATGGAGACTCGTCCCATCGCACGCCTTGGATGGGACATGAGTTGACACGTGGTCGGGTTGAGGAACACGCCACGGGACAGCTGGCTTGCTGGAGAAGTCTTGGTTCATCGGGTTCGGCTGTCTTGCGCCAGCCGGCAAGGCCGGGTGGCCGTCTTTGTTGGGTCGAAGAGTTCGGCCGGGCCGAGTGATTTGGCCGGGTTACGGAGCCCGTCCAAGTGCGAGCCGTATTGTGGGGCGATGCTGGCCCCGATGTTTTTGAAAAGGATCTGGGTTCCGCTGCCCGCCCGGGATTCATCCCCCTGACACTAAGCATTCATTAGGGAATCTCATATCCAAAATAACGCTTCAGATTCCTCACATACCAAGGTTCATCCATATCCTCAAGAAGTAGGTGTCTACTCACACATGGAGACAACAAACATCATGACAAGGGTAATGACATACATGGACGAATGATTCAAATAACACACAAGATTATCCATTATGGTTCTTGATGTTACAACGATAAGGATGTGGATGATGATGATGATGATGACAATGGTGATGATGATGATGATGACTGTCAGGACCCCGATTCCAAGTCACATCGATCTAGCCGGTAACACCTCATATCACTTTGCGGCCTCACGCACGGTACCCCACGGGTGTCGCCTTACCATGGCCCGGGACCGTTTGCACCTTTTGGCTCACGTATATGATAGTGTCGCTAGCATCCATATGACAGAGAACCCGGGCCAACATGGCTAGTCGTGAACCCAAAGCGGCACAGACCTATGGAGACAGGCATACATGAATCACATCAAGCATGTCGGTCGTCAGCGTGATTCCGGGATGTAGCACTGGGCTAACAGGACTCCGGGGAACCCGGGCTGTAGCAGGCTAGGCAGGACTCCGGAAATCACCGCGTGACATTTCCCCGAAGGGACAGACATAGGAACAAAGTGAAACACATGTCGGCCAGACAAGTGTCCTGAACAGTAGTGTTGGGCTAGCAGGACTCCGGTGAACTGGGCTGTAGCGGACTACTATGGCTCGAGGAGCACTAGACTACATTTCCCCATAAGAAAGACTGCCAAGGATAAACAACTAGATTGTCGGATCCCACTCATACCAAGCATTTCAATCATACACACAATATGCCCGATATGAGTACATACAACATGGCATCACAAAAAAACTCTACAATTCAAGTACTTTATTTAAAGGCTCTAGGGAGGCATACATAGCATGTTCATACAGATAGGGGTCACATGACCCGACACTCAAGTCATACAAACACACAAGCACATGCAGAAGCAGCTAGTCTGAGTACAGACTCTAGAAAGAAAGAAGGTTTATCGAAGCTTGTCTATCTACATAGGGCCCTCCATGGCCAGGATCACCACCTGGGTGGCTAGTCACTCGTCGACGTCAAGGTCTACATAAAACCCATCGGAGGGGGCGGTGTTGTCGTCTGAAAATAGTAATTAAGAAAACATGAGTACAAAGGTACTCAGCAAGTCTTACATCAGAACCTACTAAACATGCTTATTCTCAAGAAGGTGGTGGGGTTAATGCAGCAAGCCAGCTTTGACTCTTGGCTAAGCTATCCTACGGAACTTCACCAGAAAAATAGTTTTCGCACACGAGTCCACTACTCACCAACACAATACACCATCGTGGATCCTCCCTCGTCATCCTACGAGAGGGCCATCCTCGATACTCACACTTATCTTGAGTCTTTTAATAGTATCCATTAACTTGTCTATGAACTGTATAGGCAACCAAGTAGTCCTTTACCGCGGACGCGGCTATTCGAATAGTTTTATACCCTGCAGGGGTGTACTTCATCATACACGCTTTCACCACTTACCGCCGTTTACACGACATGTACTCGGCAACCTTCAAGCGGAAGCCCAACGAGGGTGTCGGCCACGGCCTACCTAAACACTTAAGCCTCTATTCCAGGTTTATCGCCTATCCAGGTTCCATCTGTAGGGAGTCCGGCCGAGGTTTCAACATACGGCCCCGAATGATGTGAACAGGGTTCCCGAGACACCAAACGGGTGACTCGGTACACCGTGCCACGGTGTACCTACCGTAACATAGCCCACCTCGAGGGTCAGCGCTACGCACGGCCGCCAACACATAACCTACAAGCACCAGAAACTATTTGCAACTCCTGGACAGAGTACTAGGGTGGTTAAGAAGCCGAGAGGGTCAATTAAGGATCCCAATGCATGGTAGTAGCTGAATCTTAAATCACACATACAGATCACATTTCTTAGGGACGGCCTCAATGAAACAACCCACCATGTACTCCTACATGGCCTCTCATCGATACCTTTACCAAAACATGTTCCACGCATCCCTCACATTACCGACATAAGCATTTCACTCCAGCCCATCACCCAGATGAACCAGACCTGACACAACTCTAAGCATAGCAGGCATAGCAAGGTAGGAATCACATACATGGCTCAATCAACTCCTACACATGCTAGTGGGTTTCATCTAGTTACTGTGGCAATGACAGGTCATGCAGAGGATAAGGGTTCAGCTACCGTAGCACACAGCAGTTTGAATCGCGTTGTCTTAATGAAGTACACAAGAGCAGAAGCGAGAACATGGGTTTGTATCGGAATGATCAATGGTTGCTTGCCTGATGGAGTGGTAGTGGGATATTGCCCTTCAGTTGGATACTCGTGAATATCCTCGGAGGCAGAACCTACCACGAAGAACACATCGGAATACAATCAACACATGACGATATGCAACAATATGATGCATGCTATGACATGGCAATATGAATGTGTCTTGGCCTAATGCAAGTTATATTAGAAAGGAATGAACTCATTTGAATCAAAGATTCAAATATTAGCTCATTAAACATGGCCTTAATAGTGCATTTCCTTATTCTGCTTAAACAGCAAGGTGAACTTGTTTTGTCATGCATGAAACCATTACAGATGAATAGATTGAATATTTCTGATAATTTTTCATATATAAATTATTTCATTTGGAGTTACGGTTGAATTTCTATGATTTTTAGAAGTTTTAAACATTTTCTGGAATTTCCTGTATAAAAATAAATCCAGAAAATGCATTACTGCGTCAGCATTGCGTCATGCTGACTTCAGCAGGTCAAAGGCGCCAGCCCAGGTCAAACCTGACTGGTGGGCCCCTGCTGTCAGCCTCTCAGTGCACTAACTACGTTTAGTTAGCCTAATTACTGGGCAGGGCCCACTAGTCAGTGACTATACTAATTAAACTAACTAAATTTTAGTTAGAAACTAATCTGGATAATTAGCAGAGGGGGGCCCACTTGTCATTGACTCAGGGAAGTCAACTGGGCCCACCCAGTCCACGTCAGTGGTCAAATCCGCCGGTCAACAGGGCTAATCCCGCCGGCGTTGAGTCGCCGGCGAGGCCGAGACGGCGGAGGGCTTCGGAAAATGCCCTCAGGCGCCCAAATCGATGGCGGAGACTATCTACGGATAGCTGGGAACGAGCCGCAGCATTTGGTGGTGGTAGTTGGGCTCGGGGTGGCCGAAAACGTCGCCGGCGACGAGCTTAGCGGTCGCCGGAGTCGGGTGAGGACGGTTTCGAGACTACGGTGCACGGGAGGAAGAACTGGTGGTGGCTACGGGTTCCTAGTGCTGCGCTGAGCACGGTGAGGCGCTCGGACGCGTGCTTGCACGGCCGTAGCCACGACGGCGACATGGCCGGCGGCGAGGAGCTCTCGGGTGCGGTGGAAACGGCGGCTACAGGGGCCAAAAGAGCACGGGGGCTAGGGGAAAGGAAGAGGAGCTCACAGTGGAGTCGGAGAGGGGGTCAACGAGCTCGGGGAGGTCCTGGCGTCGGCGAATCGACCGTAGATGGCTCGGGTGCCCGAGGTTGAAGACGAGGGCGAAGGCGGCGAATCAGGGCTTCTGGCGAAGCGTGGCTCGGTGGGGAGGACGAGGGAGTCGTGGCGGAGCTAATGGGCTCATCGGAGGGGCGAGGGAGTGGCTGTATAGGCAACTACGGCGATCGGCGGCGAGGGACGTGCTCGGCCGTCGCGGGGGAGAGTGAGGGAGGCGAGGGGGAGAGTGCGAGAGGATGAGAAGGAGACGTGGGGGTCGCGTGGCGTCCTCTGGGCGTCTCCCAGCGTCGGCAGAAGCAGGAGGTGGCCGGCGCGTGGCCGGCGCGCGGCGAGCACGCGCCCCTGCCTCCTGGCGTGAGGTAGGGGGTGACTGGCCGAGCCAGTAGGCTGGGCCGAGCCAGGTAAGGCCTAGGTGGGCTTCTTTCTCCTCTTTTTTTTGATTTAGTTTCTGTTTTCTATTAAACTGCAACTGTTTAGCTTTATTTAAAATACTAAAACATTTCCAAAAATCCTGAAAATAAATGTGGCCTCTGTTTAGATTATTTCCAACAGGAAACATTTATTCCCAGAATTATTTGAGCATTTAGATTATTTTATAGCATTTAAATGCCCAAATTCAAATACTTATGATTTAATTCAATGACCTTCTGTTGACCTAGAAAATTGTGCACCAATTTTGCTAGAGGTTCTAACCTAAGACAAAGAGGGTGAACTTTTTAGAAGGGCATTTCAGGTTCATTGAAAATATTTTTAGTAAACCCTAGTTGTTTCCAGGGGGGTGTTGGGGGTTCTGTCTTCCCCAATTCAAATTTAAGAAGAATTTAAACATGATGCACATTCTAATGCTTGGACTAGCTAGGGTGTGACAATGACAGTGGCGATGATGTCGAAGCCCCCATGTGCACAGTGAGGAAGACCCCCCCCCCTCTTCTCCTTGCCAATCCCTCCTTCGGATAAACTCTGGAGGCTAGGGTTATGCCTTCTAGATGAGTTTCTGATCTCTCTGGACGTCTGATCCATGATCCAATTTCACGGGGTGAAAATAGTTGACCCGGCGGCAGCGATGGCACTCCATACGACCACCCATATGAGCGAGCGCGATCATATGAAACGTCGTATTTTGCCCTGGAAGCGCAATGACGATTTCTTGTTTGGCTTTCTTGCTTGATTCTTTTATGGTAGGAGATTATCACTTTAAATATGTGATTCCACTACCATTTCTAAGGATTTCTTCCATATTATACTAAATGGTCCAAAAGCATTACCCGAGGCATTATCAACAAAAAGAGGTGCGCGAACGCAGTAAAATTTCACGAAGCCTATCATGTAGGCACAAAAAACTTACTAAAATTATCATATAAATTTTACTCATTAACAATAGCCGAGTAACTATCACTCGGATGATACGTTGTCACTCGACGCAAGCGCATGGTACTTAGATAGATGAAGGTGAACAAGCATCAACAAAACTGAAACACCAGCCACCAGTTACCATGTTTATAGCAAGACATCAATCTAACTTTACCCCCTAGCATTAGCAATCAAGGCCAACACATTCTATATAAGCCGCCCTTCGACTCCATAACAAGGGTTCGCAATCCATTGTAATCTTTGAGACATAAGAGAAAACTAGATCCAGAGCTCAAGGCGTAGGGTCTTTACCTCCACAGAGAGGGGCCCGAACTCGTAAAATCCCATGACACACTTGCGCCATAGCTAGGAACAACCTTGATTCATACCCCTACTACTTACTGTCAAAGTCATCACCACGACAGTGCCAAACCGACGCACTCTGCACACTTACATATTCTGGTGCACATTAGTCGTCACACTCCGCGATCAGCACCATAAGGCCATGGAAAAACCAAGGACCCTGGAACATGACCCTCTTCCAATAGGGACCTCCTAATGGGAGCTCTCAACGTCGGTTTTGATTACTTGCGCTCGAAGGTGGAGCTATTTGGGCGGCCCAGCAAAACTTTGTACACTTGCTTGTGGGCAGCATGAAAAAGTCAAACAAAGTAGCGCTCCAGGGAATCGAACTCGCGCCGCGATTACATATCGTTTGAGTGTGTCTAACCACCACAACAACTAGGTACTAGCGACTAATTACTTGGCGAACAATTTAACAACACTGTAGCCATGTAATTTACTGCACAATTATACCATCTACTATAGCACCTTGATTCTTGAATTAAAATAAAACGCATGAATACGAAGTTTCAAGATTCAAAACATCAATAAATTCAAAAAGTCATGAAATTGGAAAAAGTACACTAATTTGGGTAAAAGTTCATGAATTTGAAAAAACGTACATCTATTTTGAAAAATGTTCATGAACTTCTTTCAGAAAAAAATCTTGGTGGTCGAATTTGAAAAAATGTTCATCCAAAATGAAAAAAGTTCTTCGAATTTGAAAAAAGATCATCGACTTTGAAAAAAAGTTCATCGAGTTTGAAAAACTTCATGAATTTGACAAAAAATTCAACAAATTTTAAAAAAGTTCACTGAGTTTGAAAAAAGTTGATCAAATTTGAAAAAAGTTCATTGAGTTTGAAAAAAGTTCATGAAATTAGAAAAAGCTCATCGATTTTGAAACAGTTCATGGATTTGACATAAAGTTCATCGAATTTGAAAAAAAGTTCATCGAGTTTTAATAAAAGTTCATCATATTGGAAAATACCTCATCAAATTTGAAATAACTTCATTGCATTTCAAAAAGTTCATGGAATGTTATAAAAAAGTTCACGCAGTTTTAGAAACAAAAAAGGAAAAATGAAAAACAATAAAGAAAAAGAAGAAAAAAGAAAAGAAAGAAAGAGAGAAACGATGTTATCGAAGCACAGTCGGGGTGGTTGCCTTGTTGGCTATGGTAGCTAGCGCAAGAAGAGCAGGTCGCTAGTTCGAATCATGCCCCTCGCGCTTTCCTTTTCCTTTTGAGAACAGAAAAAGAAGAAGATAGGATGGGCCGACCCAGTGTGGCGGGATAGTGTGCACCCGACTGCGTATTATACCTTAAACAGGCACTTAAGGCGATGTTTAGGATTTACCCTTACAATATCCCTAACAGAAAACCGGAAATTTAGTTTTTTTGTGAGATTTTTTAGATGATTTTTTAAGAAATAAACCTGAAAGTTAGTTTTTTTAAGGGAAACATGCTTTATTAATCAATCGGTCATAGTACCGGAATTATAGAAGTATCATGGGGATTGAGTAGCCACAAGTGGCGCCCCTCACCTAGATATAAAACGAAATCACTAGTTGAGGAGTACTCGTTACAAAGATCACTACCACCTCCCTAGGTTGCGACAAGTGGTGCACTGCATGTGCGCCATGATAACCCACAAGTATAGGGGATCGCAACAGTTTTCGAGGGTAGAGTATTCAACCCAAATTTATTGATTCGACACAAGGGGAGCCAAAGAATATTCTCAAGTATTAGTAGTTGAGTTGTCAATTCAACCACACCTGGATAACTTAGTATCTGCAGCAAAGTATTTAGTAGCAAAGTAATATAGAAGTAACGGTAGTGATAGCAAAAGTAATATTTTTGGGTTTTGTAGTGATTGTAACAGTAGCAACGGAAAAGTAAATAAGCGAAGAACAATATGTGTAAAGCTCGTAGGCATTGGATCGGTGATGGAAAATTATGCCGGATGCGGTTCATCATGTAACAATCATAACATAGGGTGACACAGAACTAGCTCCAATTCATCAATGTAATGTAGGCATGTATTCCGAATATAGTCATACGTGCTTATGGAAAAGAACTTGCATGACATATTTTGTCCTACCCTCCCATGGCAGCGGGGTCCTAATGGAAACTAAGGGATATTAAGGCCTCCTTTTAATAGAGTACCAGACCAAAGCATTAACACATAGTGAATACATGAACTCCTCAAACTATGGTCATCACCGGGAGTGGTCCCGATTATTTTCACTTAGGGGTTGCCGGATCATAACACATAGTAGGTGACTATTTCTACCTCTTGAGCACTGCGTTGGATTTCCCGAAGAGGAGAGGATGATGCAGCAAAGTAGCGTAAGTATTTCCCTCAGTTTTTGAGAACCAAGGTATCAATCCAGTAGGAGGCTATGCGCACGTCCCTCGTACCTGCACAAGACAATAGCTCCTCGCAACCAACGTGATTAGGGGTTGTCAATCCCTTCACGGTCACTTACGAGAGTGAGATCTGATAGAGATGATAGATAATATTTTTGATATTTTTGGCATAGAGATGCAAAGTGAAAAGTAAAAGGCAAAGTAAAAAAGCAAAGCAAGATTAAAGTGATGGAGATTGATATGATGAGAATAGACCCAGGGGCCATAGGTTTCACTAGTGGCTTCTCTCAAGAGCATAAGTATTCTACGGTGGGTGAACAAATTACTGTTGAGCAATTGATAGAATTCAGCATAGTTATGAGAATATCTAGGTATGATCATGTATATAGGCATCACGTCCGAGACAAGTAAACCGACTCCTGCCTGCATCTACTACTATTACTCCACTCATCGACCGCTATCCACCATGCATCTAGAGTATTAAGTTAAAAACAGAGTAACGCCTTAAGCAAGATGACATGATGTAGAGGGATAGTTTCATGCAATATGATAGAAACCCCATCTTGTTATCCTCGATGGCAACAATACAATACGTGCCTTGCTGCCCCTTCTGTCACTTGGAAAGGACACCGCAAGATTGAACCCAAAGCTAAGAACTTCTCCCACGGCAAGAAAAACCAATCAAGTAGGCCAAACCAAACTGATAATTCGAAGAGACTTGCAAAGATAACCAATCATACATAAAAGAATTCAGAGAATATTCAAATATTATTCACAGATAGACTTGATCATAAACCCACAATTCATCGGTCTCCACAAACACACCGCAAAAAGAAGATTACATCGAATAGATCTCCACGAGAGAGGGGGAGAACATTGTATTGAGATCCAAAAAGAGAGAAGAAGCCATCTAGCTAATAACTATGGACCCGTAGGTCTGAGGTGAACTTCTCACACTTCATCGGAGAGGCTATGATGATGTAGAAGCCCTCCGTGATGACGTCCCTCTTCGGCGGAGCTCCGGAACAGGCCCCAAGATGGGATCTCGTGGGTACAGAAGGTTGCGGTGGTGGAATTAGGTTTTTGGCTCCGTATCTGATCGTTTGGGGGTACGTAGGTATATATAGGAGGAAGGAGTACGTCGGTGGAGCAATAGGGGGCCCACGAGGCAGCGGGCGCGCCCTCCACCCTCGTGAGCGCCTCTGTTGTTCCTTGGAGTAGGGTCCAAGTCTCCTGGATCACGTTCGGTGAGAAAATCACGTTCCCGAAGGTTTTATTCCGTTTGGACTCCGTTTGATATTCTGTTTCTCCAAAACTCTGAAATAGGCAAAAAAACAGCAATTCTGGGCTGGGCCTCCGGTTGATAGGTTAGTCCCAAAAATAATATAAAAGTGGAAAATAAAGCCCAGTATAGTCCAAAACAGTAGATAATATAGCATGGAGCAATCAAAAATTATAGATACGTTGGAGACATATCAGGCATCCCCAAGCTTAATTCCTGCTCGTCCTCGAGTAGGTAAATGATAAAAAGAGAATTTTTGATGCGGAGTGCTACTTGGCATAATTTCAATGCAAATCTTCTTAATTGTGGTATGAATATTCAGATTCGAAAGATTCAAGACAAAAGTTCAAATTGACATAAAAACAATAATACTTCAAGCATACTAACAAAGCAATTATGTCTTCTCAAAATAACATGGCCAAAGGAAGTTATCCCTACAAAATCATATAGTCTGGCTATGCTCTATCTTCACCACACAAAGTATTTAAATCATGCACAACCCCGATGACAAGCCAAGCAATTGTTTCATACTTTAACATTTTCAAAACTTTTTCAATCTTCACGCAATACATGAGCGTGAGCCATGGATATAGCACTATATATGGAATAGAATGGTGGTTGTGGAGAAGGCAAAAAGAGGGGAAGATAGTCTCACATCAACTAGGCATATCAACGGGCTATGGAGATGCCCATTAATAGATATCAATGTGAGTGAGAAGGGTTTGCCATGCAACGGATGCACTAGAGCTATAAGTATATGAAAGCTCAACAAAAGAAACTAAGTGGGTGTGCATCCAACTTGCTTGCTCACCAAGACCTAGGGCATTTTGAGGAAGCCCATCATTGGAATATACAAGCTAAGTTCTATAATGAAAAATTCCCACTAGTATATGAAAGTGATATCATAGGAGACTCTCTATCATGAAGATCTTGGTGCTACTTTGACGCACAAGTGTGGTAAAAGGATAGTAACATTGTCCCTTCTCTCTTTTTCTCTCATTTTTTTATTTGGGCCTTTTCTCTTTTTTATGGCCTCTTTTTTTTCGTCTAGAGTCTCATGCCGACTTGTGGGGGAATCATAGTCTCCATCATCCTTTCCTTACTTGGGACAATGCTCTAAAAAATGATGATCGTCACACTTTTATTTTTCTTACAACTCAACAATTACAGCTCGATTCTTAGAACAAAGTATGACTCTATATGAATGCCTCCGGCGGTGTACCGGGATGTGCAATGAATCAAGAGTGACATGTATGAAAGAATTATGAACGGTGGCTTTGCCACAAATATGATGTCAACTACATGATCATGCTAGCAATATGACAATGATGGAGTGTGTCATAATAAACGGAACGGTGGAAAGTTGCATGGCAATATATCTCGGAATGGCTATGGAAATGCCATGATAGGTAGGTATGGTGGCTGTTTTGAGGAAGATATATGGTGGGTGTATGATACCGGCGAAACTGCGTGGTATTAGAGAGGCTAGCATTGGTGGAAGGAAGGAAAAATTGTGTATAATCCATGGACTCAACATTAGTCATAAAGAACTCATATACTTATTGCAAAAATCTAGAAGTTATCAAAGCAATGTATTACGCGCATGCTCCTAGGGGATAGATTGGTAGGAAAAGACCATCGCTCGTCCCCGACCGCCACTCATAAGGAAGACAATCAATAAATAAACCATGCTCCGACTTCATCACATAACGGTTCACCATACGTGCATGCTACGGGAATCACAAACTTTAACGCAAGTATTCTTTAAATTCACAACTACTCAACTAGCATGACTCTAATATCACCATCTTCATATATCAAAACAATTATCAAGATCCAATCTTTTCTTAGTATTCAACGCACTCAAAAGAAAGTTTCACATATCTTGAATACCAAGCATATTAATATTAAGCAAATTACCATGCTATTAACGACTCTCAAAATGATCTAAGTGAAGCATGAGAGATCAATAGTTTCTTTAAAACAAATCCACCACCGTGCTCTAAAATATCTAAGTGAAGCACTAGAGAAAAAATTATAAGGCTCAAAAGATATAAGTGAAGCACATAGAGCAAAACTATCAAGCTCAAAAGATATAAGTGAAGCACATAGAGCAAAACTATCAAGCTCAAAAGATATAAGTGAAGCACATACAGTATTCTATCAAATTCCAATTCATATATGGCTCTCTCAAAAGGTGTGTGCAGCAAGGATGATTGTGGCACACTAACAAACAAAGACACAAATAATACAAGACGCTCCAAGAAAAACACATATCATGTGGTGAATAAAAATATAGCTTCAAGTAAAATTACTGATGGAAGTAGACGAAAGAGGGGATGCCTTCCGGGGCATCCCCAAGCTTTGACTTTTTGGTGTCTTTGGATTATCTTGGGGGTGCCATGGGCATCCCCAAGCTTAGTCTCTTTCCACTCCTTTTTCCATAATCCATCAAAAGAATTTACCCAAAACTTGAAAACTTCACAACACAAAACTCAACAGAAATCTCGTGAGCTCCGTTAGAGAAAGAAAACAAAACACCAGTTCAAGGTACTGTAATGAACTCATTATTTATTTATATTGGTCTTAAACCTACTGTATTCCAACTTCTCTATGGATTATAAACTATTTTACTAGCCATAGATTCATCAAAATAAGCAAACAACACACGAAAAACAGAATCTGTCAAAAACAGAACAGTCTGTAGTAATCTGTAACTAACGCAAACTTCTGGAACTCCAAAAAATCTACCAAAATAGGACGACCTAGACAATTTGTTTAATGATCAGCAGCAATTGGAATCAGTATTTTATCACGTCCTGGTGATTGTTAACAATTGTTTTCGTGAACAGAAAGATTCTGGAAATTACAGCAAGATCAAATAACTATCATCCAAGAAGATCCTATAGGTCTAACTTGGCACAAACACTAATTAAAACACAAAACGACATCTAAACAGAAGGTAGATGGATTATTTATTCCTAAAAAGAAGCAAAAACAAAAAAAACTAAAAAAAATTGGGTTGCCTCCCAACAAGCGCTATCGTTTAACGCCCCTACCTAGGCATAAAAGCGAGGATAGATCTAGGTATTGCCATCTTTCGTAGGCAATCCATAAGTGGCTCTCATGATAGATTCATATGGCAACTTTATTTTCTTTCTAGGGAAGTGTTCCATGCCCTTTTTTAATGGAAATTGAAATCTAATATTCCCTTCCTTCATATCAATAATTGCACCAACCGTTCTAAGGAAAGGTTTATCGAGAATAATAGGGCAAGATGGATTGCAATCTATATCAAGAACGATAAAATCTACGGGCACATAATTCCTATTTGCAACAATAAGAAAATCATTAATTATTCCCATTGGTTTTTTAATAGTGGAATCCGCAAGATGCAAGTTTAGAGAGCAATCATCAAAGTCACGGAAATCTAGCAAATCACACAAGGTTTTGGGGGATAGTGGAGACACTAGCACCCAAATCGCACAAAGCATGGAACTCATAATCTTTAATTTTAATATAATAGTAGGTTCCCACTCATCATAGAGCTTTCTAGGGATAGAGACCTTCAACTCAAGTTTTTCTTCATAAGATTGCATCAAGGCATCAACAATATGTTCGGTAAACACCTTATTTTGACTATAAGCATGAGGAGAATTTAGCATGGATTGCAACAAGGAAATACAATCAATTAAAGAGCAACTTTCATAATTAAATTCCTTGAGATCCAATATAGTGGGTTTAGCAACATCAAGGTTTTTATTTCTTTCCATCCCACTTTTATCAATTTCATCATCAAGATCTAAATACTCCGAATTTTTGGAACGCCTTTTAGGTAAAGGAAGATCATATTCAGTTTCATCAAGATTAATATTGCAAAACAAAGGTTTAATAGGGGACACATCAATAACTTTTAGATCTTCATCTTGATTTTCATAGGAATTGGAAGAACACGCTTTAATAAAGGCATCTTTGGAAACACTCTTAGTACCAAATAATTTCATAAGTTCATCCATCTTTCCACTCAAAACATTGATTTCTTCTATCGCATGCACTTTTTTATTAGTAGATCTTTCAGTATGCCATTGAGAATAATTAACCATAATATTATCTATGAGTTTAGTAGCATCTCCTAAAGTGATTTCCATAAAAGTGCCTCCCGCGGCCGAATCTAAAAGATTTCTAGAAGCAAAATTTAATCCGGCATAAAATTTTTGTATAATCATCCACAAGTTCAAACCATGAGTAGGACAATCACGTATCATTAATTTCATTCTCTCCCAAGCTTGTGCAACATGTTCATGATCAAGTTGCTTAAAATTCATAATGTCGTTTCTAAGGGAGATGATTTTAGCGGAAGGAAAATACTTAGAGATAAAAGCATCTTTGCACTTGTTCCAAGAATCAATACTATTTTTATGCAAAGATGCAAACCAAGCTTTAGCACGATCTCTAAGCGAAAAAGGAAATAGCTTCAATTTAACGACATCATTATCGACATCATTCTTCTTTTGCATATCACATAAATCAGTGAAGCTATTTAGATGAGTAGCGGCATCTTCACTGGGAAGGCCGGTGAATTCATCTTTCATAACAAGATTCAACAAAGAAGTATTCATTTCACAAGATTCAGTATTGGCATGTGGAGCAATCGGAATGCTAAGGAAATCATTATTATTGGTATTGGTGAAGTCACACAGTTTGGTAGTATCTTGAGCCATCGCGACAAACAAGCAATCCAACACACGAGCAAACAAAAGGCAAGCGAGAAAAAGGCAAACGGGAAAAAGAGGAGGAGATTGGGAAAGAGAGGGCAAATAAAACGGCAAGGGTGAAGTGGGGGAGAGGAAAACAAGAGGCAAATGGCAACTAATGTAATGCGGGAGATAGGGATTGTGATGGGTACTTGCATATTGACTTTTTGCGTAGACAATGGCGCTAGAAGTGGCCTGTTGTTAGGAGTCCAAATCTTGACTTCCTCTTGCGTAAACCTCCCCGGCAACGGCGTCAGAAATCCTTCTTGCTACCTCTTGAGCACTGCGTTGGATTTCCCCGAAGAGGAGAGGATGATACAGCAAAGTAGCATAAGTATTTCCCTCAGTTTTTGAGAACCAAGGTATCAATCTAGTAGGAGGCTACGCGCAAGTCTCTCGTACCTGCACAAAACAATAGCTCCTCGCAACCAACGCGATTAGGGGTTGTCAATCCCTTCACGGTCACTTACGAGAGTGAGATCTGATAGAGATGATAGATAATATTTTTGGTATTTTTGGTATAGAGATGCAAATTGAAAAGTAAAAGGCAAAGTAAAAAGCAAAGCAAGAATAAAGTGATGGAGATTGATATGATGAGAATAGACCCGGGGGCCATAGGTTTCACTAGTGGCTTCTCTCAAGAGCATAAGTATTCTACGGTGGGTGAACAAATTACTGTTGAGCAATTGACAGAATTGAGCATAGTTATGAGAATATCTAGGTATGATCATGTATATAGGCATCACGCCCGAGACAAGTAGACCGACTCCTGCCTGCATCTACTACTATTACTCCACTCATCGACCGCTATCCAACATGCATCTAGAGTACTAAGTTAAAAACAGAGTAACGCCTTAAGCAAGATGACATGATGTAGAGAGATAAATTCATGCAATATGAAATAAACCCCATCTTGTTATCCTCGATGGCAACAATACAATACGTGCCTTGCTGCCCCTTCTGTCACTGGGAAAGGACACCGCAAGATTGAACCCAAAGCTAAGCACTTCTCCCATGGCAAGAAAAACCAATCTAGTAGGCCAAACCAAACTGATAATTTGAAGAGACTTGCAAAAGATAACCAATCATACATAAAAGAATTCAGAGAAGATTCAAATATTATTCATAGATAGACTTGATCATAAACCCACAATTCATCGGTCTCAACAAACACACCGCAAAAAGAAGATTACATCAAATAGATCTCCATGAGAGAGGGGGAGAACATTGTATTGAGATCCAAAAAGAGAGAAGAAGCCATCTAGCTAATAACTATGGACCCGTAGGTCTGAGGTGAACTACTCACACTTCATCGGAGAGGCTATGATGATGTAGAAGCCCTCCGTGATGACGACCCTCTCCAGTGGAGCTCCGGAACAGGCCCCAAGATGGGATCTCGTGGGTACAGAAGGTTGCGGCGGTGGAATTAGGTTTTTGGCTCTGTATCTGATCATTTGGGGGTACGTAGGTATATATAGGAGGAAGGAGTATGTCGGTGGAGCAACAGGGGGCCCACGAGGCAGGGGGCGCGTCCTAGGGGGGGCGTGCCCCCCACCCTCGTGACCGCCTCTGTTGTTCCTTGGAGTAGGGTCCAAGTCTCCTGGATCACGTTCGGTGAGAAAATCACGTTCCCGAAGGTTTTATTCGTTTGGACTCCGTTTGATATTCTGTTTCTCCAAAACTCTGAAATAGGCAAACAACAGCAATTCTGGGCTGGGCCTCCGGTTAATAGGTTAGTCCCAAAATAATATAAAAGTGGAAAATAAAGCCCAATATAGTCCAAAACAGTACATAATATAGCATGGAGCAATCAAAAATTATAGATACGTTGGAGACGTATCAACTATAGACTTGCAAGATAGGATCAAGAACTCACATGTATTCATGAAAACATAATAGGTTCAGATCTGAAATCATGGCACTCGGGCCCTAGTGATAACCATTAAGCAAAGCAAAGTCATAGCAACATCAATCTCAGAACATACTGGATACTAGGGATCAAACCCTAACAAAACTAACTCGATTACATGATAGATCTCATCCAACCCATCACCGTCCAGCAAGCCTACGATGGAATTACTCACGCACGGCGGTGAGCATCATGAAATTGGTGATGGAGGATGGTTGATGATGACGACGGTGACAAATCCCCCTCTCCGGAGCCCCGAACGGACTCCTGATCAGCCCTCCCGAGAGGTTTTAGGGCTTGGCGGCGGCTCTGTATCGTAAAACGCGATGAATCCTTCTCTTTGATTTTTTTCTCCCCGAAGGTGAATATATGGAGTTGGAGTAGAGGTCGGTGGAGCGTCAGGGGGCCCACGAGGCAGGGGGCGCGCCCAGGGGGGCAGGCGCGCCCCCACCCTCATGGACTGGATGTGGGCCCCCTGACGTGGATTTTTCTTCCAGTATTTTTAATATTTTCCAAAAAGATGTTCCGTGGAGTTTCAGGTCATTCCGAGAACTTTTGTTTCTGCACATAAATAACACCATGGAAAGTCTGGTGAAACAGCGTCAGTCCAGGTTAGTTCCATTCAAATCATGCAAGTTAGAGTCCAAAACAAGGGCAAAAGTGTTTGGAAAAGTAGATACGACGTAGACGTATCAACTCCACCAAGCTTAAACCTTTGCTTGTCCTCAAGCAATTCAGTTGACAAACTGAAAGTGATAAAGAAAAACTTTTACAAACTCTGTTTGCTCTTGTTGTTGTAAATATGTAAAGCCAGCATTCAAGTTTTCAGCAAAGATTATGACTAACCACACTCACAATAACTCTTAGGTCTCATGTTTACTCATATCAATGGCATAATCAACTAGCGAGCAAACAAGCATCAATCCAAACAGAATGCTACACACATTATAGGCGGTTCCCAAACAAAATGGTAAAGTTTATACTCCTCCTCCACCAACAAGCATCAATCCATGGCTTTCTCAAAACAACGAGTGCCTCCAACTAGCAACAGCCCCCGGGGAGTTTTGTTTACAATTATTTTGATTTAGTTTGCATAAAGCATGGGACTGGGCATCCCGGTGACCAGCCATTTTCTCGTGAGTGAGGAGCAGAGTCCACTCCTCTTGAGAATAACCCGCCTAGCATGGAAGATACAGACATCCCTAGTTGATACATGAGCTATTCGAGCATACAAAACAGAATTTCATTTGATGGTTTGGAGTTTGGCACATACAAATTTACTTGGAACGGCAGGTAGATACCGTATATAGGAAGGTATAGTAGACGCATATGGCATAACTTTGGGGTTTAAGAGATTGGATGCACAAGCAGTATTCCCGCTTAGTACAAGTGAAGGCTAGCAAAAGACTGGGAAGCGACCAACTAAGCGACCAACTAGAAAGCGACAACAGTCATGAACATGCATTAAAATTAATAGACATTGAGTACAAGCATGAGTAGGATATAATCCACCATGAACATAAATATCGTGAAGGTTGTGTTGATTTGTTTCAACTACATGTGTGAACATGTGCCAAGTCGAGTCACTTAAATCATTCAAAGGAGGATAACACCCCACTATACCACATCACAACCATTTTAATAGCATGTTGGCACGCAAGGTAAACCATTATAACTCATAGCTAATCAAGCATGGCATAAGTAACTATGATCTCTAATTGTCATTGCAAACATGTTTATTCATAATAGGCTGAATCAGGAACGATGAACTAATCAAATTTACAAAAACAAGAGAGGTTGAGTTCATACCAGCTTCTCTCTTCCTAGTCAGTCCATCACATATCGTCATAATTGCCTTTCACTTGCACGACCGAACGATGTGAATAATAATAAGAGTGCACCTGCATTGGACTAAGCTGGAATCCATGAGCATTTAATAAACAGGAGAAGACAAGGCAATATGGGCTCTTGGTTAAATCAACAATAATGCATATAAGAGCCACTTCAACAATTTAATTATGGTCTTCTCCTATCGACCCCCAAAGAAAAGAAAAGAAATAAAAACTATTTACAACGGAAAACTCCCAACAAGCAAAAGAAGAACAGGAAATCTTTTTGGATTTTCTTTTTAATTATTACTACTACAGCAAGAAAGGTAAACTAACTAAAAGCTATTACTAATTTTTTTGGTTTTTTCTTAAGGTTTATAAAACACACAAGAAGAAAGTAAGAAAAATAAAATAAACTAGCATGGATATTACAGTGAAAGAGTATGAGCACCGACATCTTGCAATGAGTTTGTGAATATAAATGAAATGTCGGTGAGAAATACATACTCCCCCAAGCTTAGGCTTTTGGCCTAAGTTGGTTTATTGCCACGGATGGCTTGGCGGATATCCATAGTTATAGCCGGGGTCGTACTGAGATGAAGAAGCCCAAATACATACTCCCCCAAGCTTAGGCTTTTGGCCTAAGTTGGTTTATTGCCACGGATGGCTTGGCGGATATCCATAGTTGTAGCCGGGGTCGTACTGAGATGAAGAAGCCCCTGATTGCCACTGGTTGGGAATCGTCTTCGGATCCCACTAGTAATTAGACTATCGTGGAGGTTCAAATTTTGGTTCCGACTCCGTGGCTGGTGTACGGTTCCAGTAGGCGTAAATGACTGCCAACGGAACGATATACGGACCTGTAGATAAATTAAACAAGGAGGGAGCAGGCAAGGTAATTGAGGGAGTCCTGGATTAGGGGTGTCCGGGTAGTCAGACTATACCTTCAGCCGGACTCCAGGACTATGAAGATACAAGATTGAAGACTCCGTCCCGTGTTCGGAAGGGACTTTCCTTGGCGTGGAAGGCAAGCTTGGCGATGCGGATATTCAGATCTCCTACCATTGTAACCGACTTTGTGTAGCCCTAACCCTCTCCGGTGTCTATATAAACCGGAGGGTTTTAGTCCGTAGGACAGAACCCCAACATACAACAATCATACCATAGGCTAGCTTCTAGGGTTTAGCCTCCTTGATCTCGTGGTAGATCTACTCTTGTACTACCCATATCATCAATATTAATCAAGCAAGACGTAGGGTTTTACCTCCATCAAGAGGGCCCGAACCTGGGTAAAAACATTGTGTCCCTCGTCTCCTGTTACCATCCGCCTAGACGCACAGTTCGGGACCCCCTACCCGAGATCCGCCGGTTTTGACACCGACATTGGTGCTTTCATCGAGAGTTCCTCTGTGTCGTCGCTTTTAGGCCCGATGGCTCCTTTGATCATCAACAACGATGCGGTCCAGGGTGAGACTTTTCTCCTCGGACAGCTCTTCATCTTCGGCGGCTTCGCACTGCGGGCCAATTCGCTTGGCCACCTGGAGCAGATCGAAAGCTACGCCCCTGGCCACCAGGTCAGGTTTGGAAGTCTAAACTACATGGCGGAAATCCGCGGGGACTTGATCTTCGATGGATTCGAGCCACAGCCGAGCGCACCGCACTATCTCGATGGGCATGATCTAGCTCTGCCGCCGAACAGTGCCCTGGAGGCCGCACACGCATCAGTTCCGACCATTGATTCGGAGCCTACTGCGCCGATTGAGGATCAGCGGTTGGACGCTGCCTCAGGGGCTGCGATCTCAGAGGCGATCGAGCCGAACTCCAGCCCCGCACTCTGCAAGGCCCGTGACTCCAAGTGGCCGGACTCCTCTCCAGACTCCGAGCCCTCCGCGCCCCTGCCGATCGAATCCGATTGGGCGCCGATTATGGAGTTCACCGCCGCAGACATCTTTCAGCACTCGCTCTTTGGCAACATTCTGAAGTCACTAAAGTCTCTCTCTTTGTCAGGAGAGCCCCGGCCGGACTACGGTCAGCGAGGATGGGATACGGATGATGAAGAAATTCAAAGCCCACCCACCACCCATTTGGTAGCCACCATCGATAATTTAAACGACGTGCTCAACTTCGACTCCGAAGACATCGACGGCATGGACGACGATGCAGGAGACGCATATGAACCAACGCCTGTAGAGCATTGGACAGCCACCTCATCTCATGATGTGTACATGGTGGATACCCCTAAAGGAAGCGACAACGAGGAACACAGGGATGCAACGAGGGATCGATCTCTCAAAAAGCAAACAAAGCGGCCGCGTACACGTCGCTCCAAGCCCCGCCTCGATACAGATCCAGCTATAGAGCAGGATGAGCCAGCAAACGACGAGCATGCCTTAGAGCAACCGTCCAAACAGGGCAACTCGGATAAGGAAACCTAACAACCCGTCCTCAGCGAGAACGGCATTCCGGACGGCTTTACGCCAGATAAGCCCACGGAGCATAAGAACCTCCATAAAAGGCTCGTTGCAACCGCACGCAGCCTAAAAAAGCAGAAGCGGAAGCTAAAAACTGCGGAGGACGCACTCAGAATCAGATGGAGCAAAGTACTAAACACCGCAGACAAATAAGGCGGCAGTCGCCGCACCAAAAGCTATGCGAAGCGAAAACTGCTGCCTGAATTCGATGAGGAGGCCCTAGAGCCCCCGCAGTCAAAAAGTAAGAAAGCCACCCGGTCGGATAGACGACCCCATGGCCAGCATAAAGCAGCAGGCGGCGCCGCACTCAAGCCGTCACGCGACCCACTCAAGGATTCCATCAGAAAGACGGCCCAGCTAGATCTATTTATGGGCCAAGAAATCAAGCTTTCATAAGCAATGCAACAACACCAGTATCCGAACATCACGGCTCACCCAAATACAGGGGAGCCGCACACCCTCTGTGTTTCACCGATGAGGTCCTGGATTATGAATTTCCAGCGGGATTCAAACCCGTAAACATAGAGGCGTACGATGGAACAACAGACCCTGGAGTCTAGATCGAGGATTATATCCTCCACATACATATGGCTAGAGGAGATGATCTCCATGCCATAAAATATTTACCCCTTAAGCTTAAAGGGCCAGCCCGACATTGGCTTAAAAGCCTTCCTGAAAACACAATTGGAAGTTGGGAAGAGCTCGAGGACGCTTTCCGAGCAAACTTTCAAGGGACTTATGTCCACCCTCCGGATGCAGATGATCTCAGTCACATAACTCAACAACCCGGAGAGTCAGCTCGGCAATTCTGGAACAGATTTCTTACTAAAAAGGATCAGATAGTCAACTGCCCGGACGCCGAAGCCTTAGCAGCCTTTAGGCATAATGTCCGAGATGAATGGCTCGCTAGACACCTCGGCCAAGAAAAGCCAAGAACAATGGCCGCACTAACAAGCCTCATGACCCACTTTTGCGCAGGAGAGGACAGCTGGTTGGCAAGACGTAGCACCAGCGACCCAAGTACATCCGAAACTAGGGTTGGAAACGGAAAACCGCAACGCAACAAGGACCGTCGCCGGACTAAGGAAAACAGTCCGAAGAGCACGGCAGTGAATGCCGGATTTAAAAGCTCACGGCAGAATCAGAAAAAGCCGCCCCTCCAGGATAACAGGGACGATCCATCCAACCTAAATAAAATCCTGGACAGGATATGTCAAATACACAGTACTCCCGGGAAGCCTGCTAACCATACCCACAGAGATTGTTGGGTCTTCAAACAATCCGGCAGACTCAACGCCGAACACAAGGGGCTCAACACACCAAGCGAAGACGATGATGAACCCCAAAAGCAGAGCACCAGGAAACAAAAGAATTTCCCACAAGAAGTAAAAACAGTAAACTTACTTCACATAACAAAATGCACGGTGCCCGTAAAGGTACGTGCCACATGGCCTATCCCAAAGGAGTCTCGCCACTGGTTGTCAAAACCAATCATCTTCGACCATCTGGATTACTCTAGAAGTATCAGGAAAGCAGGCTGTACTGCCTTGGTACTCGATCCAATAATTGGTGGACTCCAGTTTTCAAATGTCCTTATGGACGGTGGCAGCAGACTCAACCTGATATATCAGGACTCAATCCGCCACATGAGGATCAATCCAAAAAGAATTCGCCACAGCAAAACCTCCTTTCAAGGGGTAACACCAGGTCCGGACACCCATTGCAGGGGTTTTCTCCGGCTAGAGGTTAAATTCGGCTCTACCGATAACTTCCGTCGCGAAAAGATGACTATCCACATCGTCCCATTCTCAAGCCACTATCAAGCACTACTGGGACGCGAAGCTTTCGCCCGCTTTAACGCAATACCACATTACGCATCTCTTACCTTAAGATGCCCGGTCCACGAGGCATCATCTCCTTGCAGGGGAAGCAGTGAGTGCGCCTCCCCCGAGCGGAGGATTGTGCGGCCGCTTTAACAGCCCCACAATACAATGGCTTCACCAGCCAGAACATCCGAACAGGTCATTAAGACCACAAACACGGATAGATGAGTCCGGCACAAAAGTATCGTTGATAAAGGCTTAGTGGCCATATACCCCTGCACTAGGGACTTCACACATATAAAATAAGAGACAATAAAGCTAAATTTTCCATATTTTACTTTATACTTTGTTTATTTAATATAACTTTTGTTCGGCATGACCCTTTTTCAACTTAGTTCCTCTCTTTTATAGATGAACGTCGTGCTGCGCCCATCCAGGATACGGCACAACGGAGACACACGCGCAGACGTGCAGTAGGGACCCGTTCCAAGGATTCTTTTCAGATTAAGACCCTGCGTAAACCTTTTTTACTGTCTCTTGTTGATACACATCCCCTGGTTCTATGACCAAGGAGGAGGCTGGCGTCTTGGCAAGTGGCCACATCAGAATTCCTGCGCGTACCTGGACACTAGGGGCTTATACCCAAGAGCGTTACCTCGCCCGCTCTCATAAAGACCGAATACCTTAGGGAGTGTTCGGCGTCGCGAGTTTGGCCTTATATGCATCAGCTCCAAATCATGATTTTGGTCAAATGTTGGGTTGCCCGGCTCCTGTGTTCGGCCGCCTTACGTTCCGCTCTATCGGCTAAGGCGGCACCAGGAGAACTACTGCGATTGTGCCCTGGTTTGGCCAGGTGAGCACCTCAGTAGAGAAAGCCGAAAACCGACTATCATGATATAGCGTGACACTGGTCAACCACTCGATGACTCTCTGGAATCTATAGGATTCCTCCGCATTAACAAAGGGCCGTTTCCTGGCCAGGCACATACGCGCCCCGAATTCGGGCGAGCGCAGTCGCCACCAGGGGCTATCTAAAAAGTCCCACTGTCAAGCTCCTATGGCTAAGTGAAAGTGTTAAAGCATTATAGTCTGGTTGCCTAGCTCGCTGCACCATCACCTCCTTTGTAGGACCAAGACATTGGATTATGTGTGAAAATGCGCCTTCTACGAGCACCCCACACTATGTGCGTGGGGGCTGAAGCCAACGACTGCCATCTTTCAGATTTTATATATATCTTAAAACTGCCGCACAGGATGTGTTCCAAATACTTGAAGCCACAAGTATAAAAGTCTACTACAATTCATCAAAATACTTCTTTATAATTAAATATGCTATCAGAATATAGCATCCTTCGAGCACTGTGTCTCTATTACACGAGCGCCTTCAAGGGCTTCCTGAAAATAGTGCTCGGATGGTACTCGGCTTTTGTTCGAATCTCGGGATGCAACAACGGTGGTCTCCATCTCCGCCCAGTATGTTTTGACACGGGCAAGAGCCATCCGTGCGCCCTCTATGCACGCTGACCTCTTCATTGCATTGATACGTGGCACCACGTCAAGGAATTGCTGCACCAAGCTGAAATAACTCTTCGCTCCGATCTCCTCGGCCACAAATGACCCATGACGTACTTCATGGCGAGTCCGGACAACCTATTCAGTTCGACCCATTGAGCCAGATGATTGTCCACCGCCAGTGGACGCTCTGGATTGTGGAACTGCGACCAGAAAAGTTTTTCCACTTCGCGATCCTCTTGATCTCGAAAGTGTTCGGTCGCATCGGCAGCACTCGCTGCCAAATCCAGATAGGTGTCCTCCACACTCCACATCCGGTCCAACGGATCAAACTTCGGATCGCAGAACTTCCTCCGCAGCATAAAGGGCTTTCCAGCCGCAATCTGTTCGGCCCGACGCAGCTCCTCCTTCGCAGCTCTCATCGCAGAGCGAGCGTCCTTGGCATCGGCAACGGCCTTCTCTAAGTCCGTCTATCTCGCCCGGTCTTCTTTTTCAAGAAGCTTGCAATGGTCAGCAGCGCTTTTTAGCTTCACGGCCATATCTTTCTTGCTTCGGCAGTGAGCAGCCTGTTCGGCTCTCAGCTCTTCAAGGGCCCTTTCGGCAGCCGCATCACTCTTTCTGGCTTGTTCCTTGGCTCGGGCAAGTTCCGCCCGAAGACTCTCCACCACGGCCGCACCATCTGCATCAAACAAACATATTGTAAGATACTGGCATAAGCTCCTCTTACAAGGTGCCGCGGGAGGGATTACATACCTTGTGCCTCATCAAGCCGCTTGTTAACAAGCACGATGTCGGCATCAGCCACATCAAGTTGCCGCTTTAGCTTGGCAAACTCGTCAGTCCGGCTGGATTCCGGACACTTCGCCACCTACATACAAAGGCGACATTTTAGACCTGGGATTATGATCCTCTGCGCTGTCACTTTTGACAACGCATAGAGTCTCAGGGGCTACTATCTATACAGGGCGCATCTTGTTTATGCGCAATTGTCCAAAAGTGTACATTATTTCACGTACCTCAAAACCTGTCAGTAAACTTCTGACGGCCTCGTGCAATCCGCTTTCCGCGGACGAAATCTTTTCAATCACCTCGCCCATCAATGCACAGTGCTCCGCTGAGACAGAAGCTCGCCCTAGCAGAATCTTCAGCTCCTCCGACCGCGCACCGGACGGTGCCGGACTCGTCACATGGCCTCCGTCGAAGGCCGGACGCGGAGAACCTTGGGGGGCCATTTGGCTACCTTCCGCCCCTGCCGAATTCGGAGAAACCCTCCGCGACGACACCTCAGGGTCGCCCGCCTCGCTAGGCGGTACGGCAGGGGGAGGCGTTCCGCTCTCCATCATCTCCGGAAGAAGATCCCCCAAAGACGAGCTCTGCTGAGAAGGGCTGAGGTCCGAGCTACAAGGTAAAATTTCGATTAATCTTCTCAGATATAAAGCAAGGATTTCTCTCATCTCTCAAAAAGAAAATCTTTCTCTACTTACGGCTCACTAGAGGGCTGATCCCCTTGAGGGCATAGTTCGGCCGAGGTACTCCCCGATGTAGGACCCTCTGACAAGGATTTTCCCCCCCGCTTTGAGGCCATCATCTTTGGGTCATCAGAGGCGGCCCTCTTCTTCCCCTGAGGAGTGAAATTGTCGGTTCCTCCCTTTGGAACAGCCTCCTTCGAGGAGGCCGTGGTCTCCTTGTCCCTTCCCTCACTTCCCTCCAAAGGCACAATATTCAACATCCTGACTAGCACGGGATCCGGCCTAGTCTCAGGAAGGGGAGCCGGACACCTTATCAGCTTTGCCTTCGCTATCCACTCCTGTTTAAAAGGATAGGGGCAAGTTTATGACAATTATATGATAGCGAGTCCGGGCACAAGGCTCTTACTTGAGTATCCGGGCGATTGCAGCTTAGACCTGCGTCCTCGGTCAAATCCGGACACATTGCTTGTGATTCGAAGAACAGTTTATACATCTCCACGGGCGTTGCGCACATAAAATGCTGGAGAGCTCGTGGTCCCTCCGGATTAAACTCCCACAAACGAAGGGAGCGACGTTTGCCGGGCAGTGTTCGGCGGATCAGCATGACTTGCGTCACTTTGACCAGGCTGAGACCACTTTCTAAGAGGTCCCTGATGCGGCTCTGCAATAAAGGCACATCCTGGGATGGCCCCCAATCCAGGCCTTTATTGACCCACGACCTTAGCTGCTTTGGGGGACCCGAGCGAAAGGCAGGCGGCGCCACCCACTTGGTGCCCCTGGGAGCGGTGATATAGAACCACTCTCGTTGCCATAGGCCGAGCTCCTCTTGAAAAGGGCCCTCGGGCCATGGAGCATCAGCATTCTTGCTTATAACAGCACCTCCGCACTCTGCGTGCTGTCCCTCAATCATCTTCGGCTCTACTTTAAAGGTCTTGAGCCATAATCCGAAGTGAGGAGTAACACGGAGGAATGCTTCACACATGATGATGAATGTGGAAATATGGAGGATGGACTCTGGAGCTAAGTCGTGAAATTCCAGCCCATAATAGAACATCAGCCCCCTCACAAAGGGATCAATTGGGAAGCCTAATCCGCGAAGGAAGTGAGACACGAACACCACGCTCTCACGAGGCTGGGGACTGGGAATAGCCTGCCCTTGAGCAGGCAGCCTATGCGAAATTTCGTCGGTCAAGAACTTGGCACGGAGGAGGCATCCATCGGCCTTGAAGGTCGGAACCGGACATTGTCAAAGGTCCGAAGCACCTGAAATCTAGAGCCTAGGGTGTTGGAACTCGAGGCGATGGGTGAACTCGTATGAGATTGAAAGAAAGGAGTAAGGCCTTGGTCTCTTTATAAGAGGTTGAATACCAAGAGCCCTCCCCGTAACCGTTTGGGACTCGCCTTTAATCGAGAAAACATGCTGACGGGCACGATTGGGTTACCCACATTCGTATTGATGAGAATCCCGTAAATAAAGGGGACACGATCTCTGCTTTGACAAGACGTGCCAAGGAAACCGCCTCGCAAAACACGCTGAGGTGGGGAAGTGAAAACGATTTGAATAAAGGCTTGGCCGTAGTGTGATGTCACACTGCGGAATACGTCAGCAGATTAGATTTGCATTAATATTATTCTCTCTATGGAAATATGTGGAAACTTATTTTGCAGAGCCGGACACTATTCTTAGTGTTTACAATCTTTTATGAAGAACTTGGAGGAGGAACCCGCCTTGCAATGCCGAAGACAATTTGCGCGTCGGACTCGTCGTCATTGAAGCCTGGTTCAGGGGCTACTGAGGGAGTCCTAGATTAGGGGGTGTTCGGGTAGCCGTACTATACCTTCATCCGGACTCCTGGACTATGAAGATACAAGATTGAAGACTCCGTCCCGTGTCCGGAAGGGACTTTCCTTGGCGTGGAAGGCAAGCTTGGCGATGCGGATATTCAGATCTCCTACCATTGTAACCGACTTTGTGTAACCCTAACCCTCTCCGGTGTCTATATAAACTGGAGGGTTTTAGTCCGTAGGACAGAACCCTAACATACAACAATCATACCATAGGCTAGCTTCTAGGGTTTAGCCTCCTTGATCTCGTGGTAGATCTACTCTTGTACTACCCATATCATCAATATTAATCAAGCAGGACGTAGGGTTTTACCTCCATCAAGAGGGCCCGAACCTGGGTAAAAACATTGTGTCCCTCGTCTCCTGTTACCATCCGCCTAGACGCACAGTTCGGGACCCCCTACCCGAGATCCGCCGGTTTTGACACCGACAGTAATAGTCTCAGGGTGATGATTATCAAAGAATAATTTGTATTTAAGAGCCCCTTCCCTATTCTTAACAACAAAGTCATGCGCTATCATACTCTTATAATCTAAATAAGCATTGGGCAGCAATTTTTCTTCTTTTTCATAGTGCCTAATAGGTATGTTATAATGTGCAGCAAGGCGTGAAGCATAAATACCTCCAAAGATGGGACCCTTTGTACTGTTCAAACTTAACCGTTTAGCAATAATACCGCCCATACTAACAGTGTTATCGCAGAATATACCATGGAACAAAATGATAATATCTGGGACACTAAGGTTTCCATAGTTTCCGCGACCAATTAAGCAACGACTAGCAAATATTGCAAAGTAGCGTAAAACAGGAAAATGTATGCTAGTGATTCTCGCATCAGAAACCTTCCTAGTTTCCCCAACAGTAATAGTGTCAATAAACCCGTCCACATCTTTACAACGTGGTTCCTCTAAACTACCCTCAAAAGGTATTTTGCAAACCTTGCAAAATTCATCTAATGGCATCTTCTTAACCACATCATATAAATGAAATTCTACTGAAGGAGGTGATTCCTTAGGAAAATAGTAGAAGTTTTGCACAAAAGTATTGGTGAGTAAGAGATACTGTTCGCGTTGGTCGCGGAGGAAGTCGGTGAGGCCTGCATTCTCAGTGAATGAATAGAAATCATCATAAATCTCGGCTTCTCTCAAGAAATCATCGGAAGGCCATTCACACGGCCGAACCTCCGCGGTGCGAGGCAGATTATATTTGGGCCTTTGTGCTTCTTCACTTTGCTTTTCCTTCGAGCTTCGGCTAGATGAGCCCCTAAAAAATATCTTCATTATTTTCTAAAAATTTCTAAAATTTTAAGTAACTTCAAATAAAAGTGAACCAAGCTCAACAAAATTGATAGCAACTACTCCTACAAGTGCCTAGAGCCTATATCATGCATTAGAACTACTTGGAACCATATAAATTTGACATGCAAGCTCAAGAACATGGTCACCTAGGCAACACAAATTTTCAATGAATAAAGCACTAGAACAAAAACTAATTGGACCAATGGAGGAGTCACATGCCAAGGAACAATCCCCCCAAGCAGTTTTGTGAGAGGTCCTTTGAGCAAGGAGATCGAAAATCGCAGCAAAATGAGCCAGAACTCGTGCTTGAGCTAGATAGTGATTTTTTTGAGAGGAAGAAGAAGTGTGTGGGTGCAGGAATAAGTGGAGGGGGCCGCCGTGGGCCCACGAGGCAGGGGGCGCGCCCTCCACCCTCGTGGCCGGGTGCTTGCTCCCCCTGCTGTGTTCTCAGTTCCAAATATTCTCAAATATTCTAGAAAAATCATATATCATTTTCAGGGCATTTGGAGAACTTTTATTTTTGGGGTATTTTTTATATTGAATGGATAAATTAGAAAACAGACAGGAAAATACTATTTTAACTTTAATTCAACTAAATAACAGAAAGTAGAGAGAGGGTGTAGAAGGTTGTGAAGGAAATATGCCCTAGAGGCAATAATAAACTTATTATTTATTTCCTTATATCATGATAAATGTTTATTATTCATGCTAGAATTGTATTAACCGGAAACATAATACATGTGTGAATACATAGACAAACAGAGTGTCACTAGTATGCCTCTACTTGACTAGCTCATTAATCAAAGATGGTTATGTCTCCTAACCATAGACAAAGAGTTGTTATTTGATTAATGGGATCACATCATTAGATGAATGATCTGATTGACTTGACCCACTCCGTTAGCTTAGCACTTGATCGTTTAGTTTGTTGCTATTGCTTTCTTCATGACTTATACATGTTCCTATGACTATGAGATTATGCAACTCCCGTTTACCGGAGGAACACTTTGTATGCTACCAAACGTCACAACGTAACTGGGTAATTATAAAGGTGCTCTACAGGTGTCTCCAAAGGTACTTGTTGGGTTGGCGTATTTCGAGATTAGGATTTGTCACTCTGATTGTCGGAGAGGTATCTCTGGGCCCTCTCGGTAATGCACATCACATAAGCCTTACAAGCATTGTAACTAATGAGTTAGTTGTGAGATGACGTATTATGGAATGAGTAAAGGGACTTGCCAGTAACGAGATTGAACTAGGTATTGAGATACCGAAGATCGAATCTCGGGCAAGTAACATACCGATGACAAAGGGAACAACGTATGTTGTTATGCGGTCTGACCGATAAAGATCTTCGTAGAATATGTAGGAGCCAATATGGGCATCCAGGTGCCGCTATTGGTTATTGACCGGAGACGTGTCTTGGTCATGTCTACATTGTTCTCAAACCGTAGGGTCCGCATGCTTAAGGTTTCGATGATAGTTATATAATGATTTTATGAGTTTTGATGTACCGAAGGAGTTCGGAGTCCCGGATGAGATCGGGGACATGACGAGGAGTCTCGAAATGGTCGAGACGTAAAGATCGATATATTGGACGACTATATTCTGACATGGGAAAAGTTCCGAGTGGTTCGGGTATTTTTGGAGTACCGGAGAGTTACGGGAATTCGCGAGGAGAAGTATTGGGCCTTATTGGGCCATACGGGAAAGAGAGAGGGGCTGCCTAGGGCAGGCCGCGTGCCCCCCAAGGCCTAATCCGAATTGGACTAGGGGGAGGGGCTGCACCCCCTCCTTCCTTCCCTTCTCCCTTCCCCTTCCTTGTCTCCTACTCCTACTACATGGAAGGACTCCTAGTTGGACTAGGAAAGGGGAATCCTACTCCCGGTGGGAGTAGGACTCCCCTAGGGCGCGCCATAGAGAGGGCCGGCCCTCCCCTCCTCCACTCCTTTATATACGGGGGCAGGAGGGCACCCTAGAACGCACAAGGTTATCTTCGTGATCGTTCCTTAGCCGTGTGCGGTGCCCCCCTCCACCATATTCCACCTCGGTCATATTGTAGTGGTGCTTAGGCGAAGCCCTGCAACGGTTGAACATCAAGATCGTCACCATGCCGTCATGCTGACGGAACTCCTCCCCGAAGCTTTGCTGGATCGGAGCCCGGGGAGCGTCATCGAGCTGAACGTGTGCCAAGAACTCGGAGGTGCCGGAGTAACGGTGCTTCGATTGGTTGGACCGGGAAGACATACGACTACTTCCTCTGCGTTACGTCAACGCATCCGCTTCGGTCTACGAGGGTACGTAGACAACACTCTCCCCTCTCGTTGCTATGCATCACCATGATCTTGCATGTGCGTAGGAATTTTTTCGAAATTGTTGGAAATATGCCCTAGAGGCAATAATAAAATGATTATTATATTTCCTTGTTCATGATAATTGTCTATTATTCATGCTATAATTGTATTATCCGGAAATCGTAATACATGCGTGAATACATAGACCACAATGTGTCCCTAGTGAGCCTCTAGTTGACTAGCGCGTTGATCAACAGATAGTCATGGTTTCCTGGCTATGGACATGGGGATGTCATTGATAACGGGATCACATCATTAGGAGAATGATGTGATGGACAAGACCCAAACCTAAGCATAGCACAAAGATCCTGTAGTTCGTTTGCTAGAGCTTTTCCAGTGTCAAGTATCATTTCCTTAGACCATGAGATTGTGCAACTCCCGGATACCATAGGAGTGCTTTGGGTGTGCCAAACGTCACAACTTAACTGGGTGGCTATAAAGGTGCACTACGGGTATCTCCGAAAGTGTCTGTTGGGTTGGCACGAATCGAGATTGGTATTTGTCACTCCGTATGACGGAGAGGTATCTCTGGGCCCACTCGGTAATGCATCATCATAATGAGCTCAATGTGACCAAGTGTCTGGTCACGGGATCATGCATTATGGTACGAGTAAAGTGACATGCCGGTAACGATATTGAACAAGGTATTGGGATACCGACGATCGAGTCTCGGGCAAGTAACGTACCGATTGACAAAGGGAATTGAATACGGGATTGATTAAGTCCTTGACATCGTGGTTCATCTGATGAGATCATCGAGGAGCATGTGGGAGCCAACATGAGTATCCAGATCCCGCTGTTGGTTATTGACCGGAGAGGCGTCTCGGTCATGTCTGCATGTCTCCCGAACCCGTAGGGTCTACACACTTAAGGTTCGGTGACGCTAGGGTTGTAGAGATATTAGTATGCAGTAACCCGAAAGTTGTTAGGAGTCCCGGATGAGATCCCAGACGTCACGAGGAGTTCCGGAATGGTCCGGAGGTAAAGATTTATATATAGGAAGTCCAGTTTCGGCCATCGGGAAAGTTTCGGGGGTCACCGGTATTGTACCGGGCCCACCGGAAGGGTCCCGGGGGTCCACCGGATGGGGCCACCTCTCTCGGAGGGCCCCATGGGCTGAAGTGGCGTGGCAACCAGCCCCTGGTGGGCTGGTGCGCCCCACCCAAGGGCCCAAGGCGCCTAGGGTTGGAAACCCTAGGGGGCCGTTGCCCCCTGGTTGGAAAACCCTAAAGGGGGCTGTTGCCCCCAGGCCCCCCCCCTTAGATGGGATCTCCAAGGGGGCATGCGCCCCCCTAGCCCCTATATATAGTGGAAAGGAGGGAGGGCAGCCGCACCTTGCTCTTGGCGCCTCCATCTCCCTCCGTTACACCTCTCCTCCCCGCTTGTGCTTGGCGAAGCCCTGCCGGGATCCTGCTGCATCCACCACCACCCCGTCGTGCTGCTGGATCTTCATCAACCTCTCCTTCCTCCTTGCTGGATCAAGAAGGAGGAGACGTCTTCCCAATAGTACGTGTGTTGAACGCGGAGGTGCTGTCCGTTCGGCACTTGGTCATCGGTGATTTGGATCACGGCGAGTACGACTCCATCATCCCCGTTCACTTGAACGCTTCCGCTCGCGATCTACAAGGGTATGTAGATGCATTCCTATTCCCCCCGCTGCTAGAATACTCCATAGATTGATCTTGGTGATGTGTAGAAAATTTTTAATTTTTGCTACGATTCCCAACAGTGGCATCATGAGCTAGGTCTATGCGTAGTTTCTATGCACGAGTGGAACACAAAGCAGTTGTGGGCGTTGATATTGTCAATTATCTTGCTGTTACTAGTCTTATCTTGATTCGGCAGTATTGTGGGATGAAGCGGCCGGACCAACCTTACACGTATGCTTACGTGAGACCGGTTCCACTGACTGACATGCACTAGTTGCATAAGGTGGCTGGCGGGTGTCTGTCTCTCCCACTTTAGTTGGATCGGATTCGATGAACAGGGTCCTTATGAAGGGTAAATAGAAATTGGCAATTCACGTTGTGGTTTTGGCGTAGGTAAGAAACGTTCTTGCTAGAAACCTATAGCAGCCACGTAAAAAGTTGCAACAACAATTAGAGGACGTCTAACTTGTTTTTGCAGCAAGTGCTTTGTGATGTGATATGGCCAAAAGTTGTGATGAATGATATATGTGATGTATGAGATGATCATGTTCTTGTAATAGGAACCACGACTTGCATGTCGATGAGTATGACAACCGCCAGGAGCCATAGGAGTTGTCTTAATTTATTTATGACCTGCATGTCAACATAAACGTCATGTAATTACTTTACTTTATTACCAAAGTGTTAGCCATAGTAGTAGAAGTAATAGTTGACGTGACAACTTCATGAAGACACGATGATGGAGATCATGATGATGGAGATCATGGTGTCATGCCGGTGATGACGATGATCATGGCGCCCCGAAGATGGAGATCAAAGGAGCGAAATGATAATGGCCATATCATGTCACTATTTGATTGCATGTGATGTTTATCATGTTTTACATGTTATTTGCTTAGAACGACGGTAGCTTAAATAAGATGATCCCTCGAATTAATTTCAAGAAAGTGTTCCCCCTAACTGTGCACTGTTGCGAAGGTTCGTTGTTTCGAAGCACCACGTGCTGATCGAGTGTGATAGATTCTAACATTTGAATACAACGGGTGTAAGCCAGATTTACACATGCAATACACTTAGGTTGACTTGACGAGCCTAGCATGTACAGACATGGCCTCGGAACACGGAGGACCAAAAGGTCGAGCATGAGTCGTATGGAAGATACGATCAACATGGAGATGTTCACCGATGTTGACTAGTCCGTCTCACGTGATGATCGGACATGGCCTAGTTGCCTCGGATCATATTTCACTTAGATGACTAGACGGATGTCTCTCTGAGTGGGAGTTCATTGAATAATTTGATTAGATGAACTTAATTATCATGAACTTAGTCTAAAATCTTTACAATGTGTCTTGTAGATCAAATGGCCCGCGCTAAGGTTGCCCTCAACTTCAATGCGTTCCTAGAGAAAACCAAGCTGAAAGATGATGGCAGCAACTATACGGACTGGGTCTGGAACCTGAGGATCATCCTCATAGCTGCCAAGAAAGATTATGTCCTAGAAGCACCGCTAGGTGAAGCACCATTCCCAGCAAACCAAGACGTTATGAACGCCTATCAGTCACGTGCTGATGATTACTCCCTCATTCAGTGTGGCATGCTTTACAGCTTAGAACCGGGGCTCCAAAAGCGTTTTGAGCAACACGGAGCATATGAGATGTTCGAGGACCTGAAAATGGTTTTCCAAGCTCATGCCCGGGTCGAGAGATATGAAGTCTCCGACAAGTTCTTTAGTTGTAAGATGGAGGAAAATAGCTCTTTCAGTGAACACATACTCAAGATGTCTGGGTTGCACAACCGCTTGACTCAGCTGGGAGTTAATCTCCCGGATGACGCGGTCATTGACAGAATCCTTCAGTCGCTTCCACCAAGCTACAAGAGCTTTGTGATGAACTTCAATATGCAGGGGATGGAAAGGACCATTCCCGAGGTATATTCAATGTTGAAATCAGCGGAGGTGGAGATCAAAAAGGAACATCAAGTGTTGATGGTGAATAAAACCACTAAGTTCAAGAAAGGCAAGGGTAAGAAGAACTTCAAGAAGGACGGCAAGGAAGTTGCCGTGCCTGGTAAATCAGTTGCCAGGAAGAAGTCAAAGAATGGACCCAAGCCTGAAACTGAGTGCTTTTATTGCAAGGGAAGTGGTCACTGGAAGCGGAACTGCCCCAAATACTTACCGGACAAGAAGGCCGGCAACACCAAAGGTATATGTGATATACATGTTATTGATGTGTACCTTACCAGCACTCGTAGTAGCTCCTGGGTATTTGATACCGGTGCGGTTGCTCATATTAGTAACTCAAAGTAGGAGCTGCGGAATAAGCGAAGACTGGCAAAGGACGAGGTGACGATGCGCGTCGGGAATGGTTCCAAGGTCGATGTAATCACTGTCGGCACGCTACCTCTACATTTACCTACGGGATTAGTTTTAAACCTCAATAATTGTTATTTAGTTCCATCTTTGAGCATGAACATTGTATCAGGATCTCGTTTAATTCGAGATGGCTACTCATTTAAATACGAGAATAATGGTTGTTCTATTTATATGAGAGATATGTTTTATGGTCATGCCCCGCTGGTGAATGGTTTATTCTTGATGAATCTCGTGCGTAATGTTACACATGTTCATAGTGTGAATACCAAAAGATGTAAAGTTGATAATGATAGTCCCACATACTTGTGGCACTGCCGCCTTGGTCACATAGGTGTCAAACGCATGAAGAAGCTCCAAGCAGATGGACTTTTAGAGTCTCTTGATTATGAATCATTTGACACGTGCGAACCATGCCTCATGGGTAAAATGACCAAGACTCCGTTCTCCGGAACAATGGAGCGAGCAACCAACTTATTGGAAACTATACATACTGATGTGTCCGGTCCAATGAGTGTTGAGGCTCGCGGTGGCTATCGTTATGTTCTCACTCTCACTGATGACTTGAGTAGATATGGGTATGTCTACTTAATGAAACACAAGTCTGAGACCTTTGAAAAGTTCAAGGAATTTCAGAGTGAGGTTGAGAATCAACGTGACAGAATAATAAAGTTCTTACGGTCAGATCATGGGGGAGAATATTTAAGTCACGAATTTGGCACACACTTAAGGAAATGTGGAATCGTTTCACAACTCACGCCGCCTGGAACACCTCAGCGTAACGGTGTGTCCGAACGTCATAATCGCACTCTATTGGATATGGTGCGATCTATGATGTCTCTTACCGATCTACCGCTCTCATTTTGGGGCTATGCTTTAGAGACTACCGCATTCACTTTAAATAGGGCTCCGTCGAAATCCGTTGAGATGACACCGTATGAATTGTGGTTTGGGAAGAAACCTAAGCTGTCGTTTCTAAAAGTTTGGGGATGCGATGCTTATGTCAAGAAACTTCAACCTGAAAATCTCGAACCCAAGTCGGAAAAATGCGTCTTCGTAGGATACCCTAAGGAAACCATTGGGTATACCTTCTACCTTAGATCCGAAGGCAAGATCTTCGTTGCCAAGAATGGATCCTTTCGAGAGAAGGAGTTTCTCTCGAAAGAAGTAAGTGGGAGGAAAGTAGAGCTTGATGAAGTACTGCCTCTTGAAGCAGAGAGTAGCGCAGCTCAGGAAAATGTTCCTGTGGTGCCTGCACCAATTAGAGAGGAAGTTAATGATGATGATCAAGAACTTCGGATCAAGCTCATACTGAACTTCGTAGGTCCACAAGGACACGTTCCGTACCAGAGTGGTACGGCAACCCTGTCCTGGAGATCATGTTGTTGGACAACGGTGAACCTTCTAATTATGAAGAAGCGATGGCGGGCCCAGATTCCAACAAATGGCTGGAAGCCATGAAATCTGAGATAGAATCCATGTATGAAAACGAAGTATGGACTTTGACTGACTTGCCCAATGATCGGAGAGCCATAGAAAATAAATGGATCTTTAAGAAGAAGACAGACGCGGATGGTAATGTGACCATCTATAAGGCTCGACTTGTCGCTAAGGGTTATCGACAAGTTCAAGGGGTTGACTACAATGAGACTTTCTCACCCGTAGCGAAGCTGAAGTCTGTCCGAATCATGTTAGCAATTGCCGCATTCTATGATTATGAGATATGGCAAATGGACGTCAAAACGGCATTCCTTAACGGCTTTCTTAAGGAAGAATTGTATATGATGCAGCCGGAAGGTTTTGTCAATCCTAAGAATGCTAACAAGGTGTGCATACTCCAGCGCTCAATCTATGGGCTGGTGCAAGCATCTCGGAGTTGGAACATTCGCTTTGATGAGATGATCAAAGCGTTTGGGTTTATGCAGACTTATGGAGAAGCCTGCGTTTACAAGAAAGCGAGTGGGAGCTTTGTAGCATTTCTCATATTATATGTGGATGACATACTGTTGATGGGAAATGATATAGAATTCTTGGAAAGCATAAAGGCCTACTTGAACAAGTGTTTTTCAATGAAGGACCTTGGAGAAGCTGCTTATATATTAGGCATCAAGATCTATAGAGATAGATCGAGACGCCTCATCGGTCTTTCACAAAGTACGTACCTTGACAAGATATTGAAGAAGTTCAATATGGATCAGTCCAAGAAGGGGTTCTTGCCTGTATTGCAAGGTGTGCAATTGAGCACGACTCAATGCCCGACCACGGCAGAAGATATAGAAGAGATGAGTGTCATCCCTATGCCTCAGCCATAGGGTCTATTATGTATGCCATGCTATGTACCAGACCTGATGTAAACCTTGCCGTAAGTTTGGTAGGTAGGTACCAAAGTAATCCCAGCAAGGAACACTGGACAGCGGTCAAAACATCCTGAAGTACCTGAAAAGTACCAAGGATATGTTTCTCGTTTATGGAGGTGGCGAAGAGCTCGTCGTAAAGGGTTATGTCGACGCTAGCTTTGACACATATCTGGATGACTCTAAGTCACAAACCGGATACGTGTATATTTTGAATGGTGGGGCAGTGAGCTGGTGCAGTTGCAAGCAAAGCGTCGTGGCGGGATCTACATGTGAAGCAGAATAAATGGCAGCCTTGGAGGCAGCACAAGAAGCAATCTGGGTGAAGGAGTTCATCACCGACCAAGGATTCATACCCAATGCGTCGGGGCCGATGACTCTCTTCTGTGACAACACTGGAGCTATTGCCCTTGCCAAGGAGCCTAGGTTTCACAGGAAGACCAGGCATATCAAGCGTCGCTTCAACTCCATTCGTGAAAGTGTTCAAAATGGAGACATAGAAATTTGTAAAGTACATACGGACCTGAATCACTACTGGAATCAGCTAGTTTGCCATCTGCCAGTTCTTTGCCGTCCGCTCTTTGCCATCAGCTTCCTAAAAGCAGACGGCAAAGAACTGGCTGATGGTAAACACAAAGTTTGCCATCAGCCAGTTCTTTGCCGTCTGCTAGCGGACGGCAAAGATCTTTGCCGTCGGCTAGCAGACGGCAAAGAGGGAGGGGCCCCACTGACGAGCTGCAAAAAAAAACCTAACGGGCCCCCTCTTTGCCGTCCGCTAGCGGACGGCAAAGAGAAAGAAGGCGGACGACAAAGGGTGGCGGACGGCAAAGAGGGAGGCCCCAGGTAATGTTAACGGGGCCGCGCCCCACACCCTCCTCTCTCTCTCTTTCTCTCCCACCTCCACCGCCCCATCGCACCACGCCCCGCCGCCGCCCCAGCGCCCCCCCGCCCCGTCGCCCCACCACCCCGCCGCCGCCCCGGCGCCCCCCCGCACCGTCCTCCCCGCCGCCCTGCCGTTTGGGCGCCGCCATGCCCCGGCGCCCCGGCACCTCCGCGCCCCGCCGCCCCCTCCTCCACCGCCCCAGGCCGCACGCCCCCCTCCTCCACCCTGCAGGTGACTTCTTCCTTTTTTCTTTTTCCTTTTTTTTGTTTTTTAGTTTTAGGTTTATGTTTAGTTTAGATTTAGTTTTAGTTTTAGGATTAGTTTTAGGTTTATAGGTTTAGTTTTAGTTTAGTTTTAGGTTTAGATTTAGTTTTTTTCTTTTTCTGTTTTTTTAGTTTTAGTTTTAGGTTTAGTTTAGTTTTAGGAAAGAAGAAAAAGAGAAAAAGAGGAGATCAGGAGAAGAAGAAGAAGAAGAAGAAGAAGAAGAAGAGGAGGAGGAGAAGAAAAAAGAAGAAGAAGAAAAAAGAGGAGAGGAGGAGAAGAAGAAGAGGAAAAAGGAAAGGAGGAAGAAGAAGAAGAAGAGAAAAAGAGGAGAGGAGGAGAAGAAGAAGAGGAAAAAGGAAAGGAGAGAAGAAGAAGAAGAAGAAGAAGAAGAAGAAGAAGGAAAAAAAGGAAGAAAAGGAAAAAGAGGAAGAAGAAGAAGGAAAAAAAAACCCGACCCGACACGGTACCCTGACCCCGACCCGGCACCGACACGACACCCCGACCCCGAGACCCCGACCCCGACCCCGACCCCGACCGACCCCGACCCGCCGACCCGACGACCCCGCGCACCCCGACCCGGCATCCCGACCCCGACCCGACACCCCGACCCCGAGACCCCGACCCCGACCCTGACACCCGACGACCCCGAGCCTGACCCGACACCCCGACCCCGAGCCTGACCCGACACCCCGACCCCCCGAGCCTGACCCGACACCCCGACCCCGACACCCCGACCCCGACCGACACCCCCCACCCCTGACCCGACACCCCCCGACCCACCCCGACCCCGAAACAACACCCCGACACCGACACGGCACTACCCCGACATCGACACGACACCCCGACCCCCCGACCCCGAAACAGCACCCCGACCCCGACACGGCACCCCGACACCGACAGGACACCCCGACCACCGACACCTCCCGAAAAGGTGTTCTTTGGCCTTCCAGAGGCCGACGGGGTCATATATTTGTGAATTATTAGTTAGGTCATATATTTTTCGATTTTGTTATGAAAAACATCATATATAATTGTGTTGATCGTGTAGTTTTAAATGTGCAGTTGTTTCATCGCTGCGAGGTTTGGTGTTCGACGACCTCGCCGTGCGTTTGACGAGCTCTGCCCCTTCGTTCGTGGGTGAGCACAAATGACAAGTCCTCCTCCCCCATTAATTATTTGATCTATTCCGATGAAACTTGATAGCTAGCTTATGTATGTGTCTTGAATCATCAGTATGCGTAACCAATATGTGTCTCCCGTTCGAAAGCGTCATAGTTATAAATATGCATGCATTTGCATATTTATAACCTTGATTCTTTCGAATTGTCCAACGCTATCCATGGACAGCCCGAGTATGTGTAGATTGGGTTCGTTTTCCCATATGCTTTGCTCCGGATCCGACGCATATATTTCGTCAGTGCCTCCCCTGTTGTTCTCCGGGTACACATCCTCTCTGTTTATTGCAGAGACGTGTATCAGGAGAACAGCGGGGAGGTGCTGCCGAAATTTTGCGTCGGATCCGGAGCATAGCATGGGAAAATAAACCCAATCTACACATACACGGGTGGGATTAGGACCTATCATTACCTATTAGAGTGTAGGTTGCATGGACGTAATAAAATTGACAAAGTAGATCAACTGATGAATATATACATGGTGAATTACATATATAATTGTTGTGTGTCCAGTAGCTCTGAAAGTCAAGATGAGTGACCGTGCTTGGATGTATACCGGTCACACTGGTCAGAACAAATGGAGCGCTGAATGGTTCACAAAAACTAAGGGGTTTGTGCAAGCCGCATTTGCAAATGGCCAAAAGAAAACCTGGTGCCCCTGTTTCCGGTGCGGCAATTGGGAAAAGAAGACAGAGGCTGAAATGGGCAAACACCTGCAGAAGAGTGGTTTTACGCCCGATTATACGGTGTGGACATTTCATGGTGAGTCTGCCCAACGTGACCGAGCTGAGGTGGATCGTCGTCGCACCGACGAGCATGGTACCGGGATGGAAAACATGGTGCAAGGCTATGATGATGCTCGGGATTCGGACGAGGAGATGGAGGAATCTGCAAAGGCCTTCAATGAAATGTTGGAGTCTTCGAAACGTCCGCTCCACGAGCACACTGAGCTTTGTCAGTTGGATGCCATCTCACAAGTAATGGCTCTGAAGGCTCAGTTCAACTTGGGCAGAGAATGCTATGACGCAATTATGACAGTATTTGGACGCTTTCTACCCAAAGGCCATGTAATGCCTGCAAACCTGTACCAGTCGGACAAAATCCTCCGTGCACTGAAGATGCCCTATGAGAAGATACATGCCTGTGAGAAAGGATGTGCCTTATTTAGGCTTGACTATGCGGACTTGAACTATTGTCCCATTTGCAAGTCTTCCAGGTATATTGTGGTAGACAACGGTATGGGTGAGAAGACACAGACCAAAATCCCCGTTAGTGTTCTTCGGTATATGCCAATCGTACCAAGACTTCAACGTCTTTTCATGGTCGAAGAGACGGCCAGACAGATGACATGGCACAAAACAGGCAAAAGAACCGAACTAGATGCAGATGGGAATCTGATGATGGTACACACATCGGATGGTGTTGCGTGGAAAAAGTTTGATGAATTACATGCTGACAAAGCGGCAGATCCGAGGCATCCTCGAGTCGGCATCAGCACGGATGGGTTCAGTGTGTTTGGTATGACGGCAGCCCAATACAGTTGTTGGCCCGTATTTGTCTTTCCACTCAATCTCCCCCCCGGACAGATTATGCAAAGAAAGAACATTTTCCTGACGTTGATAATTCCAGGACCCAACTATCCGGGCAAAAATATGAATGTGTACATGCAGCCGCTTAAGGACGAATTGCAAGAAGCCTGGGATAATGGGTTCAAGACATACGACGCCTTTAGCAAACGGAACTTCATAATGCGTGTCTGGTACATGTACTCGACGCATGACTTGCCGGCGTATGCGCTATTCGTTGGCTGGTGTGTGCATGGAAGGTTCCCGTGCCCCACATGCAAGGGAGCTCTTGAGTTTCGTTGGCTTCAGGCCGGTCGCAAGTTTTCTTGCTTCGACATGCATAGACAGTTCCTGGATCCTCGCCATAAGTTCAGGAAAGACAAGAAGAACTTCATCAGGGGTAGAGTTGTCAAAAACTCTGCACCACCTGCATTGACAGGCCAACAGACCCTGGATCAGTTAAACGCTCTCGAGCCAGATCCACAACGTCCAGGGTACTTCAAGGGGTATAATACTAAGCACGCGTGGACTCACAAAACATGCTTATGGGATCTGCCTTACTTCAAAGACCTCCTTTGCCCACACAACATCGACGTGATGCACACTGAGAAGAATATCGCCGAGGCACTTTTTGGTACATTGTTCGGCATAGATGGGAAGTCAAAGGATAATACTAAGGCTAGAGTCGATCTGGAGGCGCTATGTGATAGGCCGTTACAAAACATGAAAGAACCGAAAGGAAAGCAGAACTGGACGAAGCCAAAGGCATGGTTCAATCTTGGAAGGCCAGCTATGAGGGAAATTCTCTTGTGGGTGCAACAGCAGTTGATGTTCCCCGATGGGTATGCAGCGAATCTAAAGAGGGGAGCGAATCTTGATAAACTGAAGATATTTGGTCTCAAGAGTCATGATTGGCACATATGGATTGAGCGGGTAATGCCGGTGATGTTGCGTGGCTTCATCCCTGAGGATGAATGGCTAGTACTGGCAGAACTCAGCTATTTCTTCCGTGTTCTTTGTGCGAAAGAACTATCGCCTGGCGTGCTAGAAGAAATGGAAGAGTTGGCGCCGGAGTTGATCTGCAAGTTAGAGAAGATCTTTCCACCGGGCTTCTTTAATCCAATGCAGCATTTGATTTTGCATCTCCCGACCGAGGCAAGATTGGGGGGGCCCGTGCAAAATCGTTGGTGCTACCCAACTGAGAGGATGCAGAAGACGCTTCGAGAAAAATGTAAAAATAAACGTAGAATTGAAGCATCGATGGCTGAGGCATTCATCACAGAGGAGGCGGCAAACTTCGTAACAGCGCACTACGAAGCCAAAAATCGTCATTTGCATAATCCGAAGCCTCGGTACAATGCTGACGAGCCTAAAAAGGGTGGATCCAACCTCAGCCTATTCAAAGGGAATCTCGCACCAGCTAGTGTTTCACATCCAGTATCTTTGGATAACGAAGAATGGCGGACCATTTCGTTGTATATCTTCAACAACCTGATAGAAGTGCGGCCGTACATCGAGTAAGTTCTCGGTACATTGTTTCGCAACTTCTATTTCCTTTGAACTACTCTTATTCCTGGATATGTCATACAGTCGATACGTCCATATTCTCGTATGGAGCGGAGATCCAAAAGGATTCCGTCGAAGAGTATGAGCTTCTCGCAAAGCAAGGAGGTGGCTATCCCGGTTTCATCTCTTGGTTCAAACAAACGGTAATTTCTATTAGACAATTTCATTTCATTCGCTAATTTGTGCATAATGCAACAATCCTTTCATATTAAACTTGTAGGCTAATTCAGAGTCTATGGACGCCGAATTGAGACAAGTCGCTAATGGTTTTGACTATAAGGTCCGTTCATTTGACAAGTACGACATCAACGGGTATCGCTTTCGTACCTATGGCAAAGAGCTATCTATGGCCGACCGAAAGTCTACAAATTGTTGTGTATCTGCTATCGGCGAAGGAGGTACCGAGTATTATGGGAGAGTTGAAGCAATTTATGAACTTCTGTTCTATGGTGAAAACCCACCGAATGTCGTAGTCTTCAAATGTTATTGGTTTCAGCCGAAGGAGACTAGAAGGACTCATGAACATATAGGGCTAGTTGAAATCAACCAAAGCACTCATTTAGATGTTCCTGATGTCTATATTATGGCTCAACAGGCGACCCAAGTATTCTATCTACCGTGGGCCTGCCAAACTAATCCAAATCTGAAAGGTTGGGATGTCGTTTATGAAGTGCCGCCACGTGCTAGACTTTCTCCCCCAAAGGAAGAGGATTATGAACCTCACATTAACCCAGACACATATGAAGGAGAATTCTTCCAAGAGACACGTCTTTCCAAAAAGCGTTTCAAGAACCGCTATACTTCACCCCAAAACATTGAAGTAGACAGCGACAATGAATCCGACATCACCCCAGAGGAGGAACAAGAAGAGCCGGAACAAGAAGAGGTTACTGCTGCGGATGACCTGTCAATGCTTGACCGATTACGTCAAGGTGGCCTTGCACATGTTGATGCCAATGAACCCTATGAGCCCGTCATTGATTATAGTGATGATGATGATTATGCATTTATTGATGATACTGATCGAGATTATTAGTAGTGTCAGGTATTACATTTTTTTATGTTGTACTTGATGATGATACACTTAAGTGATACACATATTATTATTCATGTCGGTCTTTTTTTATGTTGTACTAATTTCGTTTACTGTTTGTCATGGCAGGTGTTGAAAGATGGTGGGCGCTGGTCGGGAGCGTGGTCTGAGGTCTTCCATTCCAGACGCACCTCTCCGCCGAGCGTTGCTGGACAGTATGGCCACACCGCCGGGCCCTTCTTCGTCGACCGCGGTGCCCAGCAGGGGACGAGCTCGAGGTAGGAAGAGAGGAGGTGGGGCACGTGGTCGTGGGAGAGGAGGTAGGGTGACTGCTACGGCGCCTTCCTCGCCGCCACCCCCGGCTGTTTCACCCGAGCACGTGACTGCTAGGGTGGACTCGTCCGAGGAGGAGGCTACACGGACTCCGGTCCACGAGCCTCCGGTCCACGGGTCTTGGGCCCACGAGCCTCGGGTCGACTGGCCTTCGGCCCACGAGAGTTCGGCCCACGTGACCCCGGAGGAGCACACGTCCGGATGGGGTACCTGGCCGGATCAGCCCGAGGAGCCGAGTGGCCATGCTGATGATGGCGGGGAGCCGACTGATCTTGAGGAGGAGGGGGGCACCGTCTACCAGCGTGGTGCTACACGGCTCCCGTCCGTGCCGGTGACCCGCGAGCAGAGGTGGTTGATTTTCCCTGATGGGGAGAGGTACGTAAGTGCATTTAATATTTTTGTACCTTGTGCATTCACGTTTTTTCAAATAACTAATGCGTTGGCCTTGTCATGCTGCAGGGGTTGGGACCACCATCATAGTGTCCGCCGGCCCAACTCCGTCCTTGGAGTTCTTTGCCGGCAAAACTTCCCGGGGTTTGTCACGTTGCCTGGTGAGGGTCGGCTTCCAGAGCTTGGATTGAGCTGGGAGCACTACGTGGCTGCCCCGGCCCCGCCGGATGAGATTATCGACGGTGTCGTGTGCGACACGAGGGCAGACATGGTGATCAGAAAGTTTTGGGTAATTTCTCCTTTACACATTTAAAAATCTTCAACTAGCTAGTTATTAATTGTACTAATCAATATTGTCTCATTTGATTGCAGACATTCTACAGGTGTGAGGAGGGATACGAGGAGGACGCGGCACATGTTATCGAGAACGTCTGCAAGCGCCTACTCCAGAACTTACGGCACGAGGCTCGGGTGCAGGCTGTTCGAGACTACTACGCCTTGCGTGGTATCAAGAAGACCAAGCCGGCGTGCCGCGATAAGTTCCTGAGTAAGGAGCAGTACATGAAGGTAATTCTTAAGGCCTTCTCTACTTAAGTTCCTTCATTTAGTAATTCTTAGCCGTAGCGCTCAAGTTTCTATTTGCTAACTTAGGCGCCTCCGAGATGGTGTGCGGATCGGATGGATTGTTGGGAGGTGTTGGTCGATGAGTGGTGCTCAAAACAATGGCTAGCCCTCCACAACGAGGCCAAGGACAAACATGCCCAAATGGAAGGTGTGCCACACCATCAAGGCAGCTCCAACTTATATCAGTTCGGGCGCAACTGGGTATGTGGTTTGCTTCATGATTCATGCAATTCATTCATCATGCTAGCTTGAGCCCTTTAATTACTAATTTTCATTGTTTCTCTCTTTCAGGCACGCTACAATAAGGCGGATAAGGTGCCAGAGGTGTACGACCTGTATGCCATGGCCCACACTGCCTCTTTCAAGAAAGTCAAGGCTTTCTCTCAGTCTGACCTCGATGATGCAAACAACTTCACCAACATCTCCTCCCACAACAAGCTCGTGAGATATAGAGATGAGGGGAAGGCGAGGAAAGGGGAGGACTTTAACCCGAGCCAGGGTCCCATTGATCCAGAGCTGTTGATGATATCTGGTGGCGGGAGGTCCCATGGCTCCATAGCCATTGGAGATGGACTTATCCGTTGTCCTAGCACTCTCCCGGAGATCAAGGCGCGCCAGTCGAGCTCCGCTCCTGAGATAAGGCCTCGTGAACGGCCAGTGCAACTCGCCATCAAGGTTAGTGATACGTACTCAGTTATCTTTCTCCATTACATTGTGTGCGCTTCCATCAATGATTACAAATGGTCATGTGAGTGGTGTTGCAGGCTGCTATACAGAGTGAGAGAGATAGAACGGAGAAACTTCTGGCGGAGGCGGCGGAGAGGCAGCGGGAGTTGGAGGAGAGGACGACAAAGATGATGGAGGAGGAGAGGGCACGGAATGACATGCAGGCAAGGGCCATGTACGAGCTCCTTGTGGTAAGTTTCTTCTGCAGATTAGCCAAAACATTCATGTAGTGTTTGTCTCATTACTAACTAGTATGACTGAGTCGTCAAAACCAAATGTGCAGTCTGTGTGCGAGAAGACAGGTCAGACCGCTCCGCCGATGCCAGTGATTGCTCCTGGGACCACGGTGAGTTTTATTTGAATGGACATTACTTGCTAGTCTTAACATTTGAGTGTCATCATGCTAACAAGACATTGGAAATGATCTTTGGTGCAGCGTAACTCCAGACAAGCATCGCACGATCCTTCTCCAGCTACCGACACGAGCCACCCCGCTCCTACACCTCCTGGATCTTGGTAAGTTTATCTAGTGTTTTGCTTAACCACATGCATAAAGACCTAGACTTAGCTTTATTTCCTCCAATGCTTACCATAATGACCTAGACTTAGCTTCTTCACCTCCAAAATGACTTAATAAGCTTACTGACCTCCAAAACCATCCATTTTACCTAAGTTAGCTCTAAAACGATCTGTACTTAGCTTACTTATGTCAAAAATTGCATAATTAGCTTAGTTAGCTCATAGACGATCCATTTTACCTAAGTTAGCTCTAAAATGACCCATTTTACCTAGGTTAGCTTATAAATGATCCAGTTCATCCAAGTTAGCTCAAAAATGACCCATTTTACCTAGATTAGCTCCTAAATGATCCATTTTACCTACGTTAGCTTTAAAATGACCCATTTCACCTAGGTTAACTCCAAAATGACCAATCTTACCTAGGTTATCTCATAAACGATCCATTTCAACTAATTTAGCTCATAAACGATCCATTTCACCAAGTTAGCTAAAAAACGATCCATTTCACCTAAATTAGCTCTTAAATGATCCATTTCACCTAAGTTAGCTCAAAAAGATCCATTTCAACTAAATTAGCTCATAAATGATCCATTTCACCTAAGTTAGCTCAAAAACGATCCATTTCAACTAAGTTAGCTCATAAATGATCCATTTCACCTAAGTTAGCTAAAAAAACGATCCATTTCACCTAAATTAGCTCTTAAATGATCCATTTCACCTAAGTTAGCTCAAAAAGATCCATTTCAACTAAATTAGCTCATAAATGATCCATTTCACCTAAGTTAGCTCAAAAACGATCCATTTCAACTAAGTTAGCTCATAAATGATCCATTTCACCTAAGTTAGCTAAAAAACGATCCATTTCACCTTAGTTACCTCAAAAACGATCCATTTGACCTTAGTTAGCTCATAAACGACCCATTTCAACTAAGTTGCCTCATAAATGATCCATTTCACCTTAGCTAGCTCTTAAACGACCCATTTCAACTTAGTTAGCTCATATATGATCCATTTCACGTAAGTTAGCTCATAAATGACATACTCTTCTTGTTCTACTCTTCTTCTTGTTCTACTCTTCTTGTTCTAGTCTTCTGCTTGTTCTACTCTTCTTCTTGTTCTACTCTTCTTGTTCTAACTTTCTTATTTTTCATTTTGCAGATTTCATTCACTTGACGAAAGCTTGCATAGATGGAGTGCTCCTTATCCCTTTCTCTGTTTCTTTTGTATCATTGAACTATGCATGTATCGTTGGATGAAAGTATTGTAATATATATGGTTGTATGCCTCTATGTTGAACGATGAAGTTATGTGTTGGATATCTTATATGTTTGCTCTGTAATGGCCTTTCGAAATATATCTATATATGTCATATATATTTGTGATGAAAATTGTTGGATTTAATAAAAAAAGAAAAAAGAGCCAATATGCAGGCTCTTTGCCGTCTGCCACCGATGGCAACGGGCTCTTTGCCGTCTGCCGCGGACGGCAAAGAAGACACGTGGCATCCAGCTGTGCTTCCTGGGAGCTGACCCATTTGGTCAGTTTGCCTACAGTGGTAGACGGCAAAGACTTTGCCATCAGTGGCAGACGGCAAAGAACCTGCCATGTAGTGACGTGTAGATGACATCATACGGCGGACGGCAAAGACCCTAGCAATTTTGCCGTCAGCGGCGGACGGCAAAGGCCTGCCGTTAGCCACTTAACGGACTGACAGCGCAATTATTGTCGTCCGCTCTCTTTGCCGTCTGCCGCAGACGGCAAAGACTTTGCCGTCAGTAGCAGACGGCAAAGTAGCTGTTTACCGTAGCCTACTTTGCCGGAGCCTTTTGCCGTCCGCCGTTCATGCCTTTGCTGTCCGCCGTGGCAGACGGCAAAGTAGCTGATTCCTATAGTGAATGTAGCAGATACGTTGACTAAACCTCTCCCTAGAGCAAAACATGATCAACACCAGAATTCCATGGGTGTTCGATTCTTCACAATGTAACTAGATGATTGACTCTAGTGCAAATGGGAGACTGTTGGAAATATGCCCTAGAGGCAATAATAAAATGATTATTATATTTCCTTGTTCATGATAATTGTCTATTATTCATGCTATAATTGTATTATCCGGAAATCGTAATACATGTGTGAATACATAGACCACAATGTGTCCCTAGTGAGCCTCTAGTTGACTAGCTCGTTGATCAACAGATAGTCATGGTTTCCTAGCTATGGACATGGGGATTTCATTGATAACGGGATCACATCATTAGGAGAATGATGTGATGGACAAGACCCAAACCTAAGCATAGCACAAAGATCATGTAGTTCGTTTGCTAGAGCTTTTCCAGTGTCAAGTATCATTTCCTTAGACCATGAGATTGTGCAACTCCCGGATACCGTAGGAGTGCTTTGGGTGTGCCAAACGTCACAACGTAACTGGGTGGCTATAAAGGTGCACTACGGGTATCTTCGAAAGTGTCTGTTGGGTTGGCACGAATCGAGACTGGGATTTGTCACTTCGTATGACGGAGAGGTATCTCTGGGCCCACTCGCTAATGCATCATCATAATGAGCTCAATGTGACCAAGTGTCTGGTCACGGGATCATGCATTACGGTACGAGTAAAGTGACTTGCTGGTAACGAGATTGAACAAGGTATTGGGATACCGACGATCGAGTCTCGGGCAAGTAACGTACCGATTGACAAAGGGAATTGAATACGGGATTGATTAAGTCCTCGACATCGTGGTTCATCCGATGAGATCATCGAGGAGCATGTGGGAGCCAACATGGGTATCCAGATCCCGCTGTTGGTTATTGACCGGAGAGGCGTCTCGGTCATGTCTGCATGTCTCCTGAACCCGTAGGGTCTACACACTTTAGGTTCGGTGACGCTAGGGTTGTAGAGATATTAGTATGCAGTAACCCGAAAGTTGTTCGGAGTCCCGGATGAGATCCCGGACGTCACGAGGAGTTCCAGAATGGTCCGGAGGTAAAGATTTATATATAGGAAGTCCAGTTTTGGCCATCGGGAAAGTTTCGGGGGTCACCGGTATTGTACCGGGGCCACCGGAAGGGTCCCGGGGGTCCACCGGATGGGGCCACCTATCCCGGAAGGCCCCATGGGCTGAAGTGGCGTGGGAACCAGCCCCGGGTGGGCTGGTGCGCCCCACCCAAGGGCCCAAGGCGCCTAGGGTTGGAAACCCTAGGGGGCCGTTGCCCCCCGAGGGGGCATGCGCCCCCCTGGTTGGAAACCCTAAAGGGGGTCGTTGCCCCCAGGGGCCGCCGCCCCCCCCCTTTAGATGGGATCTCCAAGGGGGCATGCGCCCCCCTAGCCCCTATATATAGTGGAAGGGAGGGAGGGCAGACGCACCTTGTTCTTGGCGCCTCCATCTCCCTCCATTACACCTCTCCTCCCCGCTTGTGCTTGGCGAAGCCCTGCCGGGATCCTGCTGCATCCACCACCACGCCGTCATGCTGCTGGATCTGCATCAACCTCTCCTTCCCCCTTGCTGGATCAAGAAGGAGGAGACGTCTTCCCAACCGTACGTGTGTTGAACACGGAGGTGCTGTCCGTTCAGCACTTGGTCATCGGTGATTTGGATCACGGCGAGTACGACTCCATCATCCCCGTTCACTTGAACGCTTCCGCTCGCGATCTACAAGGGTATGTAGATGCACTCCTATTCCCCTCGTTGCTAGAATACTCCATAGATTGATCTTGGTGATGCATAGAAATTTTTTAATTTCTGCTACGATCCCCAACAGAAATTACTACGTTCCCCAACAGGTTGTGCCTTCTATTTTCATCCATCTCATGCTCATCAAAAAGATTCCACTAACAAGGTTGATCAAGTCTTGTTAACGAACTCATTCTGAATAACATGGAACCGGAGAAATTTTGAATAACACTATGTTACCTCAACGGGGATATGCACATCCCCAGTAATAAGAATATCATATCTCTTTTTGACAGTAGGAAGAGGAAATTCAAAACCTCCAAAAATAATCGATGGAATTTTTCCAATAGAATTGATACTGTGGACTTGAGGTTGTTTCCTCGGAAAGTGTACCGTATGCTCATTACCATTAACATGAAAAGTGACATTGCCTTTGTTGCAATCAATAACAGCCCCTGTAGTATTCAAAAAAGGTCTTCTAAGAATAATAGACATACTATCGTCCCCGGGAATATCAAGAATGACAAAGTCCGTTAAAATAGTAACGTTTGCAACCACAATAGGCACATCCTCACAAATACCGACAGGTATAGCAGTTGATTTATCAGCCATTTGCAAAGATATTTCAGTAGGTGTCAACTTATTCAAGTCAAGTCTACGACATAAAGAGAGAGGCATAACACTAACACCGGCTCCAAGATCACATAAAGCAGTATTAACATAATTTCTTTTAATGGAGCATGGTATAGTTGGTACTCCTGGATCTCTGAGTTTCTTTGGTAGTCCACCCTTAAAAGTATAATTAGCAAGCATGGTGGAGATTTCAGCTTCCGGTATCTTCCTTTTATTAGTAACAATATCTTTCATATATTTAGCATAAGGATTCATTTTGAGCATATCAGTTAATCGCATACGCAAAAAGATAGGTCTAATCATTTCAGCAAAGCGCTCAAAATCCTCATCATCCTTTTTCTTGGATGGTTTGGGAGGAAACAACCCATGGCTCCCTTTCTTTACCATCCAAGAAAAAGGATGGTTTGGGAGCAAAAAGACTAGGTGCATCAATATTATTTGTCTGAGAATCTTGTTCAATTCTCTTAGGGTGGCCTTCAGGATACAAAGGTTCCTGAGTCATTCTACCAGTTCTAGTAGCCACTCTGACAGCATAATCATTTTTCTTACTATTCAATTCATTGAGCAAATCATTTTGATCTTTAAGTACTTGTTCTACTTGAGTGGTAACCATAGAATCATGTTTACTAATGAGTTTAAGTTCACCTTTAACTCTAGACATATAATCACCCAAGTATTCAAGCGTATCGGGATTATATTTCAATTGTCTACCAAAATAAGCATTAAAATCTTCTTGCTTCACCATAAAATTATCAAACTCATCTAAGCATTGGCTAGCAAACTTAGTAAGAGGGATTTCAGCTTTATCATATCTATAGAGAGAATTTACCTTTACTACCTGTGTCGGGTTATCAAGACCATGAGTTTCTTCAATAGGTTATGGATTAAGATCAATGTTTCTTCAATAGGTGGTAAATTAAGGCCATGTATTTCTTCAATAGGAGGTAAATTCTTAACATCTTTAGCTTTAATACCTTTTTCTTTCATAGATTTCTTTGCCTCTTGCATATCTTCAGGACTGAGAAATAGAACACCTTTTTTCTTCGGAGTTGGTTTAGGAATATGCTCAGGAACTGCCTCAGGAAGTGTCCAATTATTTTCATTTGTCAACATATTATTCAATAGAATTTCAGCTTCATCCGGTGTTCTTTTCCTAAAAACAGAACCAGCACAACTATCTAGGTAATCTCTGGAAGCATCGGTTAGTCCATTATAAAAGATATCAAGTATTTCATTTTTCTTAAGAGGATGATCTGGCAAAGAATTAAGTAACTTGAGAAGCCTCCCCCAAGCTTGTGGGAGACTCTCTTCTTCAATTTGCACAAAATTGTATATTTCCCTTAAAGCAACTTGTTTCTTATGAGCAGGAAAATATTTAGCGGAGAAGTAATAAATCATATCCTGGGGACTACGCACACAACCAGGATCAAGATAATTAAACCATATCTTAGCATCACCCTTTAGTGAGAACGGAAATATTTTAAGGATATAAAGGTAGCGCGATTTCTCATCATTAGTGAATAGGGTGGCTGTATCATTTAATTTAGTAAGATGTGCCACAACAGTTTCAGATTCATAGCCATAAAAAGAATCAGATTCAACCAAAGTAATTATATCAGGATCAACAGAGAATTCATAATCCTTATCAGTAACACAGATAGGTGAAGTAGCAAAATCAGGATCAGGTTTCATTATAGCATTAAAAGATTGCTGCTTCCATTTAGCTAATAACCTCTTGAGCTCGTACCTATCATTGCAAGCTAAAATAGCTCTAGCAGCTTCTTTTTCCAGAACATAATCCTTAGGCACAACAGGCAATTCATATTTATTAGGGGGAGAGTCTTCATCATCACTTCCTTCAATAGATTCAATATTTTCAATCTCTCTAGCCCTAGCAAGTTGTTCATCAAGAAATTCACCAAGTGGCACAGTAATATCAAGCATAGAAGTAGTTTCATCATAAGTATCATGCATAGCAGAAGTGGCATCATCGATACCATGCGACATATCAGAATGAATAGCAGAAGCAGGTTTAGGTGTCGCAAGCTTGCAGAGCTAGGTGGCAGTTCCTTACCTCCCCTCGTAGTTGAGGGATAAATTGTTGTTTTCGCGTCTTTCAGGTTCTTCATAGTGACTAGCAGATATAAATCCCAAGTGACTCAAAGAGTAGAGCTATGCTCCCCGGCAACAGTGCCAGAAAATAGTCTTGATAACCCACAAGTATAGGGGATCGCAACAGTTTTTGAGGGTAGAGTACTCAACCCAAATTTATTGATTCGACACAAGGGGAGCCAAAGAATATTCTCAAGTATTAGCAGTTGAGTTATCAATTCAACCATACCTAGATAACTTAGTATCTGCAGCAAAGTATTTAGTAGCAAATTAATATGGAAGTAACGGTAACGATAGCAAAAGTAATATTTTTGGGTTTTGTAGTGATTGTAAAAGTAGCAATGGAAAAGTAAATAAGCGAAGAACAATATGTGAAAAGCTCGTGGGCATTGGATAGGTGATGGAGAATTATGCCGGATGAGGTTCATCATGTAACAATCATAACATAGGGTGACACAGAACTAGCTCCAATTCATCAATGTAATGTAGGCATGTATTCCGAATATAGTCATACGTGCTTATGGAAAAGAACTTGCATGACATCTTTTATCCTACCCTCCCGTGGCAGCGGGGTCCTAATGAAAACTAAGGGATATTAAGGCCTCCTTTTAATAGAGTACAGGACCAAACCATTAACACATAGTGAATACATGAACTCCTCAAACTATGGTCATCACCGGGAGTGGTCCCGATTATTGTCACTTCGGGGTTGCCGGATCATAACACATAGTAGGTGACTATAGACTTGCAAGATAGGATCAAGAACTCACATATATTCATGAAAACATAATAGGTTCAGATCTGAAATCATGGCACTCGGGCCCTAGTGACAAGCATTAAGCATAACAAAATCATAGCAACATCAATCTCAGAACATAGTGGATACTGGGGATCAAACCCTAACAAAACTAACTCGATTACATGATAGATCTCATCCAACCCATCACCGTCCAGCAAGCCTACGATGGAATTACTCATGCACGGCGGTGAGCATCATGAAATTGGTGATGGAGGATGGTTGATGATGACGACAGCGACGAATCCCCCTCTCCGGAGCTCTGAACGGACTCCAGATCAGCCCTCCCGAGAGGTTTTACGGCTTGGCGGCGGCTCCGTATCGTAAAACGCGATGAAACATTCTCTTTGTTTTTTTCTCCCCGAAAGTGAATATATGGAGTTGGAGTTGAGGTCGGTGGAGCGTCAGGGGGCCACGAGGCAGGGCGCGCGCCCAGGGAAGGGGGCAGGCGCGCCCCCCACCCTCATGGACAGGGTGTGGGCCCCCTGATGTGGATTTTTCTTCCACTATTTTTAATATTTTCCAAAAAGATGTTCCGTGGAGTTTCAGGTCATTCCGAGAACTTTTGTTCCTGCACATAAATAACACCATGGAAAGTCTGCTGAAAAGAACGACAGTCCGGGTTAGTTCCATTCAAATCCTGCAAGTTAGAGTCCAAAACAAGGGCAAAAGTGTTTGGAAAAGTAGATATGACGAAAACGTATCACGCCACTTGTGGCAACATGATGGTCTTCTCCTTTTTCGTAGATCTGTTTATTAAAAATATTTTATCTCTTAAACTATGCGTCCAAATTTTGAACCGTTTTCACCGTTGGATTCCTCTCGTCGAGATCTTAAACTAGATCTCATGTTGATAGGTTTTGACGATTTTTTTTCACGAAAAAAACCCGACCCGGGAGCACGGGTTTTTTCTCTTTCCGAAAGAGGCATGCCCGTGCCTCTCGCTGAAACAAAACTGTCCCTCTCGCAGAAGAAAAAAAATAGAAAACGCGTTTTTTTCGTTTCCGAGAGGCACAGCCGTGACTCTCGCGAAAGCACAACCGCGCCTCTCGTAGAAGCAAAACCGGGCCTCTCGTGGAATGAAAAAAAAGAGAAAACGCGTTTTTTTCGTTTCCAAGTGGCACGGCCGTGACTCTCGCGAAATCATGCCTCTCGCGAAAGAAAAAAAAAATAGAAAACGTGTTTTTTTCCTTTTCCGAAAGACACGACCGTGACTCTTGCAAAAGCATAACCGTGTCTCTCGCGGAAGCAAAACCATGCCTCTCGCGGAAGGAAAAACAAAACAGAAAATATTTTTTTACGTTTCCGAAAGTCACGGCCGTGACTCTCGCGAAAGCACAACCGTGCCTCTCGCGGAAGCACAACCGTGCCTCTCGCGGAAGAAAAAAACACAATTTTTTCCGTTTCCAAAAGGCACGACCGTGACTCTCCCGAAAGCACAGCCGTGCATTTCGCGGAAGCAAAACCATGACTCTCGTGAAAGAGAAAAAAAGAAAACACGTTTTTTTGCGCAATTTTTTTTAATTTTTTTACCCAAAAGCTAAGGAAGACCGGTAGAAAACCGAAACATTGAAAAAACCGAAAACCCCATTTAAAAAGCCGAAAACGTCTGCAGAAAAATAAAAAATAAAAATCCGGAGAAAATGCCCAGAGCGCGACATGTGACGGGCGGCTGAGAGTGCACCAAGTGACGTTGATCATTGCGAGGCCCTCGAAGAAGCGCTCGTTAACTAGTTGCTCTTGATATAAAATATGTTTAGCAAACCTATGTGCTTTCGTGTTGGACCTGAAAGTTAGTGATTTTGGTATGTGTACAACCTCCCGAAGCTAGCCCAACAAAGCCCACAAAGCCCTGCCTATAAAAGACAGGCACTCCAAAAATGGACGAAAACCCTAGAATTGCTCGTATTTCCCATGCGCAGCCACCTCCTAGCGTCCTAATCGTCTTGCGCGCCGGCCAACCCACTTCCGCCAGCCACCGCCTACTGCTCGTCTTGCGCGCCGGCCAACCCACGACCGCCAGCTGCCACCCAGCCGCCGCCGCGATCTCGGATCAGATCGGACGGATCTCACCACGCCGCAACAGCGAGGCCCGCTCGGGCCCGAGCGAGGCCCTCCCCGAGCCCGTGCGCTCCCGCCCCTCGCCTCCTCCTGCCTCCCGAGCATCCCGGCCGCTGCCGGCAGCAGAAGCAGCAGCACCGGCCAGCCCCGTGGGCATCCCGAGCGCCGCGCCGTCGCCATCAGCCTCCAGCGTCGCCGGCACGAGCAGCCGCCGCACCACCAGATCGAACCGTCGTCGCACGAAGCTTTCTCGCCGCCGCAAGCTGCCGGAGACGCTCGCCCTCGGCCCGGCAGCTCCGGATCCGGCGAGATCCGAGCCAACGCGCCCCCTGCCGCCCCGATCCGCTGTCCCCGACCTCCATCGTCTCGCGGGCGCCGCCAGGAGCTCCGCTGCTCGCGTCTTCAGCCGCCATCGCCAGATCGGGAACGAGGCGTCTCCGCCGCAAGCTCCCGGAGACGCTCGCCCTCGCCCCGGCAGCTCCGGATCTGGCGAGATATGAGCCACCGCGCCCCCTGCCGCCCGGATCCGCTGTCCCCGACCCCCGTCGTCTCGCGGGCGCCGCCAGGAGCTCCGCTGCTCGCGTCTTCAGCCGCCATCGCCAGATCGGGAACGAGGCGTCCCGCGTTGACCCCGCCCAGGCTGCCTCGCGTCTGCTCCGCGCGTGGGCCGCAGCCAGCCGGTCCAGCAGGCGCAGGTGAGCAGCCTAGTGCACCTCTCTCCTCCCTCTGCTGTTGGGTTCCGGCCCAGTTGCTCGTCCGGATTACGCCTCGCTGTGGGTGCATAATAGTTATTCTGCGTGCGCGGTTTAAACCCAGTTAGGCCTCTGTATGGCCCAGTTTGCTGTTTGCATGGGCGTTGCATAATGTCTGACGCTCGTCTATTCGGCCCAGCTCGCGCAGATTGCAGCCCTTTTGTACAGGGTCTGTTTGTTTTAATTTGTTCAACACTAGTTAGTTTGTGTGATTATACATGACGCTGGTTCATCAAATTATCATTCACAGATAGGGTATTCAATGGGCGAAAACTGTTCTTATTGCTTATATTAGATTTTGCACTGCCAGAACATAGCTCAGGTGGTGTTTTGCTGTTGTTTGCCACAGTTTACTACTACATTTACATAGCCAGGTGGAGTACATTATAGTTAGGCAAGTTTGACTCTGTTAAGTGTTAAGCGTGTATGCATTCTTTATCTAATTCTGGCATGCCACATTTCCAAACTGCGCCCCACATTTCAGATAATTTTTTTATAGAAAGCTTGCCACATCCTGTGATGATCAGTTTGCTCACCACATTGGTGTGTGGCTTGACACACATCTGGCATTGTAAGTTAGTAATAAAAAAAATAAGCAATCCATGGCAACTAACCAAACAAGTCCTCAGTTCAGCATTTTGATAAATAACCGTTTGTTTACAGCCATTAAATAATATTTTTACAAGAACTGCTAAGTTTAATTCTGTGAATTGACTAGCCTCTGCAATACAGAGCACAGGGCCAAACTGGCCATTAAGACCAATGGACTAGATTTTAGATGAGCGTCATTTACATAGTCTAAATACATTGAGCATTTATCTCTATGTTCTTGTATTGGCCAGTTTGGCCCCACATTTCAGATACTTTTTTTATAGAAAGCTTGCCACATCCTGTGATGATCAGTTTGCTCACCACATGGGTGTATGGCTTGACACACATCTGGCATTCTAAGTTAGTAATAAAAAAATAAGCAATCCATGGCAACTAACCAAACAAGTCCTCAGTTCAGCATTTTGATAAATAACCGTTTCTTTACAGCCAGGATGGCTCTGATACCAGCTCTATGGGGACCCCGACTTATAAGTCGAGATCACCGAATGCACGTGTACAGTTATCCCAGAGATCAATGCTCACTGAACACACAGAAGCTGAATAACAAGAGTCTTACATCCATACATACCGTCTTACACAAATTATGACCAATATGGTCCAGTCTTGAGTATAACTTTGCAGCAGAAAAATCTTCGTCGATAACTTGGACCCATGCTATCTGCCTTAACCCTATAGGCATTCTGACTGGGAAGCGTCCTAGCTCGCATGTTCGTCACCGAAGTATTCTTCTTCATATCATGTTCTTTCATGCCTGGCCAATAAAATAACCAGTGGCAAGCCAATGAGTACTTTGAATGTACTCGCAAGCAACCCATGTTTTGGTTCGAGATACAACAATGCATGATATAGGTAAATTTTTGCAGAAAGCTAGTTTTGAGTGCAATGACATGTTCAACAACTTGTAAGACGTGCATCAGGAGAATTCAAGTAACCATGAGGACAGGTTACAGATATCAACATAAATAGAGTGGGCATCAACCCAGCTCAATCATGTCAAGTCCTTTGACTTGACCCAAGTAGTTCTTCCCCCACACACACTGGTTGAAAACAAATGGACGTAGCCCAAGAGCGGTTACCCAACTCTCCTTGACCGTGGACACGGCTATTCGAATAGTTTTACGCTCTACAGAGGTTGCACACTTTACCCATAAGATCCGGGGAACTTTCGTGTCATCCACGACCCGCGGTACCTCAAGTACCCGGGGTAAGCACCCGATCACTATCTTTCCCTAGACGACACTAACAAGGAGTCCACTCGTTGTTCCGTATCCTCACTGTACATCATACGAGACTCACTCGAGATCGTAACATCCGAGAGTGGACACAATGGTGTATCCGGTGCCCTGTGAAAACAGTCATGGCCGCCCTACCTGGCATGACCCCGTCCCGAGAGAGCGCACCAACAACTCTCCCGTCACTAGTAATGTGGGCTCCAAGCTAGTATCGGCCTAGGTAATCGATAATGCCCTTTCCCATACAAGGGTAGAGTGGTTGCGCATGTAAGGTTGGAATAACGGTCGCAACTTAAACCAATCCGTTTTGAAACAAAACAACACACACACACTTGCCTCGGTACACCACTTTGTCATCAAGTGGTTACCCAACTCATTATCTCCCTCGGGCATAAGTGGCACCCGATGGGGTTTTCGAAAAGTTTTTGAAAAAACCTTGCTTCCATCACCATACATATACCCATCCCATTTGCGTAGCATCTACTTAGCATCCTAACTACACCCACTCGCATAACCCTCATAAGAAGGTAGGGTCATGCATCATGCAAGTGTCAACGAGAAAAGCAACGGAGGAAAACCACTTCAAGTGGTCACCATTTTATCATGACTTCGATTCAATCAATAAAAGTGCCATATGACATGCATAAAAAGAGTTTCTTAGACATGGTCAAAGGGTTGCTTGCCTGTTTTAGCAAAGTCTTCGAGGTCTTCAAATATCTCTGGTCCAACTCCAAGCATTTCGTCTACTTCGTCAACTATCGTCGAAAGCAACCATAATAAGCAACACAACAAGGCAGAAAATAGAAGTGCTCTAAAAATATTTATTTAATTTTTCTAGGATTATAGTTATGAAAATGCTAGAATTTTGGGCAGAAATGACTTTTATGTGACATGCTAGAATTTTCTTGGATTTTTATGAAAATATTTCCTGTAGAAATATTTCAAATCCTTGAAATGGGCAGAAATGGTTTTGGGAGGTTTTGTCCAATATTTTGAACATGACCATGTGTTGAAACTCATATATATGGACAATATATGTCCACTGAGTTTCCCTGATTTTTCTCAAATATTTTTCAAGCTTTAAAATAATTTTAACCTATTTAAGACCATTTCTGGCCTTAAGAAAAAGCCTTTAAATAAAATAGGAAAATAACTTTTAAAATTATATTTTTATGGTTTCTGGGTATCCTATATCTAATAGGAGTCAAATATATTTTTGGAAAGATTTTTATTGTCCTCAATTAGGTACTTGCAGTGCAAGCCTCAATTCAGGGGGTTTTTGGAAAACTAATTTTTTGAAAATACTATTTGGCCAAATTATTTTTGTAAGAAATTATTTTTATGTCCTATACACATGACATGATCATTGGTTCAAGAGTTGGGAGCAAGGAGATGAAGATAGGAGTTGGAGGATTTATTTGATTTTTATAGCACTTGCAAACAACACACAAAATCCAATGAAGGCAAGGTCCAAAACACTCAAAAGTTTTTGTCAAACCACATTTTATCATGATTTATTAGCTTAAGTGTTGTGGCATGAAAATCAAGGTGTGACAGAATATGTCACTAGTGTTATTATCTCCATATACAGTGCAAATTATCATGTTGGTAGTATCATACTATCATGTGACTGCGCTGCATACCGATGATGATGCTGGCTATCTAATGGCCGGGTCATCGCACAAGCTAGAGCCCTAAAAAAAGTGCAGGACAAGTCGTGGGTGCCCGTGGCTGCAAGAGGCAGAGTTAAACGGCGGTGCTACTGCTTCATTCAGAAATACAAGGCCCAAGGCAGGGATTACAACAATCAAAGGTCCCATCATGAACCAAGCATATCTTTGATCATCATTCAAACTCTCAGTGAGCCACTGACTTCTGGATTTGCGTACAGAGAGCGTACAAACATTTGGCTAGCACATACATCCGTGAAATCAAAAACATATCTAGAAGATTGACAAAGAAGATAACTAGTATTCCCACAACTATCCAGACATGAGGAATACAACATACTACATACAAGGTGCTGACCAAAGACTCAACTACAAACAAGACTCAAAACCACAAACAAGGCTCAACAACTAAGCTTCAAGTGTTGACCGAAGACAGATGAATAGCAAAAGACTAACTACAAAATGGGGTGCTGCTAGGCTCCCTTGGGATAATGTCCTGAGGTGAAATGAGATAGCTTTAAAGATTTGAGATCACCAGCGTCATATAACTGCTTCTGTACATGACATATAACCACTCCAAATTTTATGATGAAGAGGTAATCAGCTCCTATCACATTGTATTCCTGACCATTCTGGAGTCTCCTGTAGTCCTTAAGTGCCTCCATCCGATGTGCGATTCTATTGCGAAGATACAGGAAAAACATCTCACAATCATACAGGAGCTCAATATGAACTCTGTCTGCTTCTGGCATGGCCTGATAAGTAGGTACATCTATCCCCAACCAGCGAGCTATTCTAACAGGAGTAATAGCGTACATCCCTCCTTGTGGATGTGTGTATGTTGCGTTCAACAATGCATTGCCGATAGCCAAGTTTCTCCAGTTGTGAAGAAAAGGCTGCAGACTCAGCAAAATGGCTTCCCTTTTCTGATCCTCAATTGTTGTATTCACGTGGTCAAACATCTTCTGAAATACCAAGCATCCAACTCCAATGGGAATCAAAGATGCATGGATATGGTATAAATCAATGTTTGCAATGCCTTCATCTCCATCTATCATTGTAAACAGATCCTGAATCTCTGGAGGAATACCACCTGCAGCAATAAAAATAGCCCTTAAAATGCCTACTGCAGCCCTGTAATTCTCCCTTACCAATCGATGCCACTCACGTATCGGGTCGGTCGAAAGAAGCTGCACCCCTTTCAATCGAACACAACCATCAGCACCAACATACACATGTTGTCTTCCGATGCTCTGAAAATGCTTTCCTATCTGAACAGTACACCAGAGATCCTCAAAAAGTGTTCTTGCAATCATTTTTCCACCTTCTGTAGCAACTAGATGTTGAACTGTTTCGCAAGGAAGTTCAATATCATCATCTATGTCTCCTCTCTTTCCAGTATAAGGGGCCCTGACTGCAACAGGCCTTTCACGCACATATTCATCCACTTGTAGACATCCATGGGCACACTCAATACCATCAACGACATACTTGTCAAAACACAGAAATGGAAGAAAATGGCTGTCTTCAACATCAAACTCAGGATACATAACTCTGTTAACATAAAAGAAAGCGGGTAAGGAAGGGAATTGGAGATTTCAAATCTGGAAATACATTTGCAACAAGTAAAAACAAATGATTCGAAAGTGTATTGACGCATTTCAGAAGACATTGCTGAACTACGTATGGACGTATTGCACATTGTGCATTGCGACCACATGGTTATCTATATATTCTTCCCTAAAAGTACCTCCAAAAAGACCAATACAAGAACAGAGAGATAAACGGTCAATGTATTTAGACTATGTAAATGACGCTCATCTAAGATCTAGTCCATTGGTGTTAATGGCCAGTTTGGCCCTGTGGTTCTGTATTGCAGAAGCTAGTCAATTCATAGAATTAAACTTAGAAGTTCTTGTAAAAATATTATTTAATGGCTGTAAAGAAACGGTTATTTATCAAAATGCTGAACTGAGGACTTGTTTGGTTAGTTGCCATGGATTGCTTATTTTTTTATTACTAACTTACAATGCCAGATGTGTGTCAAGCCATACACCCATGTGGTGAGAAAACTGATCATCACAGGATGTGGCAAGCTTTCTATAAAAAAAGTATCTGAAATGTGGGGCCAAACTGGCCAATACAAGAACAGAGAGATAAATGCTCAATGTATTTAGACTATGTAAATGACGCTCATCTAAAATCTAGTCCATTGGTCTTAATGGCCAGTTTGGCCCTGTGGTCTGTATTGCAGAGGCTAGTCAATTCATAGAATTAAACTTAGCAGTTCTTGTAAAAATATTATTTAATGGCTGTAAAGAAACGGTTATTTATCAAAATGCTGAACTGAGGACTTGTTTGGTTAGTTGCCATGGATTGCTTATTTTTTTATTACTAACTTACAATGCCAGATGTGTGTCAAGCCATACACCCATGTGGTGAGAAAACTGATCATCACAGGATGTGGCAAGCTTTCTATAAAAAAAGTATCTGAAATGTGGGGCCAAACTGGCCAATACAAGAACAGAGAGATAAATGCTCAATGTATTTAGACTATGTAAATGACGCTCATCTAAAATCTAGTCCATTGGTCTTAATGGCCAGTTTGGCCCTGTGGTCTGTATTGCAGAGGCTAGTCAATTCATAGAATTAAACTTAGCAGTTCTTGTAAAAATATTATTTAATGGCTGTAAAGAAACGGTTATTTATCAAAATGCTGAACTGAGGACTTGTTTGGTTAGTTGCCATGGATTGCTTATTTTTTATATTACTAACTTACAATGCCAGATGTGTGTCAAGCCACACACCAATGTGGTGAGCAAACTGATCATCACAGGATGTGGCAAGCTTTCTATAAAAAAAATTATCTGAAATGTGGGGCGCAGTTTGGAAATGTGGCATGCCAGAATTAGATAAAGAATGCATACACGCTTAACACTTAACAGAGTCAAACTTGCCTAACTATAATGTACTCCACCTGGCTATGTAAATGTAGTAGTAAATTGTGGCAAACAACAGCAAAACACCACCTGAGCTATGTTCTGGCAGTGGAAAATCTAATATAAGCAATAAGAACAGTTTTCGCCCATTGAATACCCTATCTGTGAATGATAGACTCTTGTTCTTCAGCTTCTATGTGTTCAGTGAGCATTGATCTCTGGGATAACTGTACACGTGCATTCGGTGATCTTGACTTATGAGTCGGGGTCCCCACAGAGCTGGTATCAGAGCCATCCTGACTGTAGGAAGCCTTAGTTAGCATGGTCGTTAGTTAGGGTAGAACTATTTCCAAACTATTACAAGTTTTCAAAACTATCTATACTTCTCTTCCCTTCTCAGTTTTTCAAAAACTAAGGTATACTTTCCCCATCGATCTCTTCCCTTCAAAACTATTGCAAACGGTCGCTAGCACCCTCAAGCCCCTGACCACGGGATTCCTTGTAATCCTTGTGGATAGCCTAGGAGGAGTACACCTTGCCAAACACTCACCCACCTCTTCTGGACCCAAGATTCGCGACACCACAACAAGACGATGCCAACAGAAGATGCGCCTTTGAAGAATGAGGACATGAAGACCCAGAGGATGGTGACACCTCTGAATTTGCCCCAGGATGATGCAACCTTGTCCTATGACGATCAGGGTGTAAGATATGCAAGACCATGATAGACATCCCTAATAGAGCAATCATGTCATTACCGTTGTTGTATCGGCAACCACCGGTGGATGAGAACCTCGCCATTTGGCCCGGGTCACTATAGTGAGCAGGAAAACGGTTCTCTTCATCCCCTGCTCATGGTGTCGATGCTTTCATCAACGTAACCGACATGTTGGGCCTCTACTATGCCTTGTTAATATCATTGCATAAGGGATTACCTACCTGGTACCGTCGATGCCTTAGAAGGCAAAAGGGGTCGTCGTGATTAAGAAGACAACAGAAGACCGAGTCAATGCCTGCTACGAGGAGCCACCTTCACCCCATCACTTCAATAGGCGAGAAGTTGTTGAAGAATCTTCAGGCTCAACCCGGATTGTTTCATCGAACAACTACAAGAGACGTAGCAACACCTGAGGGAAACCCAAAAGACTGCATGAGGCACAAAGTAAAGCGCGACTACTTAGTCCGAGAACCCCTAGGGTAGGATGAGTTGTGTAACCCCTATGCGCAGTCGAGTCCGTATGATGGTTCGAATAGAACCATGATTGTGCGTTACTTGTTTTTATTTGTTTGTGTTTTGATATAGGTCGCACTTTTGCCCTAGGCAACAATTATGCGACTATATCACCTTCCTTACCTTGTTTCTTTTGTTTGGCCCTTTTGGCACCCGTTTGTTTGCACTTACACTATAGAACCCCTTTAGGCATCCCCCTCCTCTATGCTAATTTTCCCTCTCATCTCTCTCTCCTCAACTGAAGACCAGCAAGGCAAGATGCACCAAGGACTCCACCTCGGCGACCAACTAGCACTGAAGACTTTTGCTACAGCTTCCTAGACCAAGTGCAACCCCGTATGTTTACACCTCAAGACTAGAAACCCATCTCTAGACCCTTCGAGACTTCACAAGATACCCCAGCTCAAATCCTTTACCATGTGCTTAACCCATAGAATTGCAAGAGAACTAGTTAAGCCTCCATAACCTTGCTTATCACTGGGTTCATTATGGAACTAGTGGACATAGTGAACGAGCACATTATCATCCTAATATAGCACAAGAACTGACGATGCCATAGGGAAGACCAATTTGAGGATATAGGAATAGAGGACAAATGACTTGATGAGTTTATATCAATGACTTCGAGGAATCATCTGAGGCTATTTGGTGGATTATGAGGCTTTCATGTTGGTAGATGAACTTGGAAGGATCATGATTATAGATTAGAATAGCTTTCATTACCCCTGAGTAAATTGGATTTTGTAGAACAATTATGATCGCAAGCTGAGATTCTTGGAGGTGCAAGGATTTGACTTGATCAGATGATATTGATAGGAGCATTGTTCAGGAATTCGGTAACCGGTAACTGCTCGGTCAACTACTGATTAGCGATTAATCGGTTAATCGGCCATTTAACTGAATTAATCGGTCGATCATTAATCGGCTGCACATGAGAATATATTGGCAACATGTAACTAGTTTTTCACGTATTGTACCACATAATCCAATGCTCACAACTATGTATTATACAGTTATACTAAAATATAATGTCGTAGGCACATAAAAAGCATGGACAAGAGGTAGAATTGTTACCTGGACGGTTTGGTCATGATGCATCCAAACCAGAGGTTATGGTGCCAAATAATGGCCTAGATTGTCACTTCGGTTATGCCCCTTTTTTTATGGATGCCGCTTCAGTTACCTGACCCATCACCGACTAATTGGTTTGATGATCAGTTAATCGTCTGACAACCGATTAAATGCCAGTTAATCGGCTTGACCATTTAATGAACCGAGTATGTGCTATTCGCCTCAGTTAGGCACTGAGTAGCGATTAAATGGGCATTTAAATGGTAACTCGGTTGAGTTCTTGAACAATGGATAGGAGACAGTTGATATTACGATAATGACTTGGGGGAAACATGTATGGATTTTTGTTGGACATGAGATTTGGATTTAAGTAGGTGATTCTAGTTGAGTATAGATGCTGAGTAAGTCTACATGGTTCGGAGTAAATTGGATTCAGACTGATAATCTTGATCATGATACCATGTTTCTCAGTGGACAATAAACTAGGAGATTGGATTAGTTGTCAGAGTTGATTGAGGGATCTATAGGGGCTTGACGTTGGGAGTTACTTGACCCCTATAATGGAAATTGGTGGACTGACTATAGTAGAGATAGCCTTCTCAAGTATTTGGGGATTATAGGACATTAGAAGATCGTGTGGAACACCATATACATTGGATTTGTAGAATTAATGGATTATGTAGTGATTAATGGAAGTTAACGGGTTGTTGGAGTTGATTCATAGGAAGGAAACAAGATTTTGGAGTGGCATACGACGTGTTTCCTTAGGATAGAGATGCAGTAACATGGACTTTGGAAGAATAGGATGAGCACTTGGATTATCGTGTTTTAGTCCAGCTTGTATGCTCTACCCATGGATTTTTAGGGGTAGCCCTACATATGAGTTTGGGGATCGTAGACATGTACGATTTTGTTAGACCTCCTCTCGAGGGTCCTGGGGATATGAATAGCATGAGTAATGGCGGGAGTTGACACATACGAGATGATGCTTTCGGTGGTATAAGGTGATTTGTTTGAAGGACTAGGTAGGACTATTGGCATCTCAGAAACCATGCTTAAAGATAAGATGATAGCGTTCACCCACACACTAGAATCCTTGAAACCCTTAAGCTCTACCAAGCCACAACATGGACGGACCATGACCTTGGGCCTTGACTCTAGGTCTGGAAGGGCTTGGCCAGTACACAACCAAGACCACCACCAGTACCCCAGCCCACTTTACGTACCCCATAGACATCATGGAATACTTGGACAAGTTAGTTGTCATCTTTATTTAATGACATACTTGTCTACCCGAAGACGGAAGTAGAGCCGTTCAACTGATCAGAGAACATCTGAGGACCGCCATGTCAAGGAGGAAGAACTACACCAACCGTCGTCGTCAAGAAGCAAACTTCCGCGTCGAAGACCGAGCGTATCTGCAAACCACTCCTCTCGAAGGAACAAAAGGAAGCTCACACCAAAAATTTATCGGCCCTCCCCAAGATCACCGCAAGACAAAGAGTAGACGGCTACCAGCTGGAACTACCACCTGAGTTACCCACTGTGCACAACGTTGTCCACACGACACCACTCCGAAAATGTTTCCAACTTCCTAACTAGCCCTGTCTCTACAAGGACATCGACCATGAGCTATCGACCTCCAGCCCAATATGACCTACGCGAGAGACCCCAATTGCAACCTGGATCAAGCAGGACGTCGTACACGAAGCCATGTCATCAATTATTTCAAGGACCAATGAAGCACCACACGGAAGCAGAAACAGTACGAGGACATGAGGACTACCCCAGATTTAAGTCTCGTATTCCTTTCCGCGCCTAGTCTGGGAATCTCGGGGACGAGATTCTTGTAAGGGGGGTAGGTCTGTCACACCTTGATTTTCATGCCACAACACTTAAGCTAATAAATCATGATAAAATGTGGCTTGACAAAAACTTTTGAGTGTTTTGGACCTTGCCTTGATTGAATTTTGTGTGTTGTTTGCAAGTGCTCTAAAAATCAAATAAATCCTCCAACTCCTATACTTCATCTCCTTGCTCCAAACTCTTGAACCAATGATCATGCCATGTGTATAGGACATAAAAATAATTTCTTACAAAAATAATTTGGCCAAATAGTATTTTCAAAAAGTTAGTTTTCCAAAAACCCCCTGAATTGAGGCTTGCACTGCAAGTACCTAATTGAGGGCAGTAAAAATCTTTCCAAAAATATATTTGACTCCTATTAGATATAGGATACCCAGAAACCATAAAAATATAATTTTAAAAGTTATTTTCCTATTTTATTTAAAGGCTTTTTCTTAAGGCCAGAAATGGTCTTAAATAGGTTTAAATTATTTTAAAGCTTGAAAAATATTTGAGAAAAATCAGGGAAACTCAGTGGACATATATTGTCCATATATATGAGTTTCAACACATGGTCATGTTCAAAATATTGGACAAAACCTCCCAAAACCATTTCTGCCCATTTCAAGGATTTGAAATATTTCTACAGGAAATATTTTCATAAAAATCCAAGAAAATTCTAGCACGTCACATATAACATATTTGATGATCTAGCAAAGCCTCATGCCTTGAAGATGAAGAAAACATCATCAAACCCCCTTAAAACCCTTTCTGTCCAGAACCAAATTTGTACAACTCTACATTGCCAAGTATGTCCTTTTGATCTGAATTTTTGTGGACATGTTCAAATCCTCAAATGATGACACTACACCAAGTGGTGCATCAAGGAGAATAGATTTGCATGACTAAATCTTGGTAAAGCCATTTCTGCTGATTTCTAGGGTTTACCAAAGTTACATTGGCTACTTTGCCCAAATGAGCTCAAACTTTGTGGAACACCCTACTTCTACGTGCCATTCCATCCTGTTAATTATCATGGCAAGTGGAATTAATTTTCTTGCCCAAACCAACAACAAACACCTTCTGCCATTTTTCCAATATCATCATTTTGACCTCTTCCACTAATCCCCATGAGCCCAAGTTTTTACCACAGCTGCCCCAGGTCACCTCCTACCTCCAGTAGCCCCCCCTATTCCAAAGCTCCATGATTGATGGGGTAAAACCCCATTTTCCCCTCTGGACAGCCACTGTTCACCTCTCTCTCAACCTCTCTCCTCTCCTAAAGGCTCTCGAGAGCATCCAATGCTTCCTCCCCTTTCTTTAATACTCCCTAGCACTACTGGACATTAGTGGCCGCGCCCACAAGGCATATAAAATGCCATGGCATGCCATTTGCATGCTCTGGAGCACCCTACAGTGCGCTCTAGCACTGTAGCCGTCCCCTGCCAACCACCTCCGGCCACCTCGGGCCTCCCCAACACGCCCGACGATGCGCCTCGGCGTCCACAGCACGGCAGTTGGTCGGCCCCCTCCTCGTTCTCCCTCCTCCTGCCTCCTCTCGCACGTGCATCGGCCGCCCGAGCGCTCCAATGGGCAGCCTCACATGCGCGATGCCCTGGAACTTCCCCGCTCCTTCTCTCCCTTCCCCTGGTCGTAGGCCTCCTCCACTAACGCCCCAGACACGCCCACATGAGCCCCCGTGACCTGCAGCAACGGCAACAGCCTCGCCGGCGCACTGGACCACGGTGAGCCACGGGCCGGCTATATAAAGCCGTCCTAGGCCTCCCTCTGGATCCTCTTCGCCCTCTCTCACTCCCAGTGACCCCCTGGACCAAGCCAACTCTCTCCCCGTGCCCTCCATCCACCAGCATGGCCGGAGCCTTGCCGTCGGCCTCGACTTAAATTCTCGCCACCCGAGCCCCCTCCTCCTCGCCTCATCATCCCATGGCATCACCAAGACCATCGTGGAACTCTCCCCTGCTACTTACCCTCCTTCCCGTGGCCATGCGGTCGAGCCCCATCTCCACCGTCAGCCCCGCCCACCATGGCCGACGAAGCGCCCGCGTCCGACCACCCCTGCGATCGCAGCGCACCTTGGCGGATGCGGCGTTGTCTCCTGGACCCGCTGGTCTGCTGGGCGTCGCCGGAGATGGCCGATGCCACCGGGGAGAGCGCCGGCACCGTCCGGCCTCGCCTCCTCTGTCTCCCCACGCGCACGCGCGGGAGGTTGGCGATGAACCCGACTAGTGGGCCCCATGTGTCGGCGACCCTGAGGGCCAGCCCCGCGAGTTAAGTGGACACGACTTCTTCGGAAGCCGTCTCCCCACGGCCAAGGCGCACTTCTAGCGGGTGTTTTCGACGCCGCCACTCCCCCCTCTGCGCGGCTGAGCGACTAGGCCAGGCCCAGTTCGCTCGGCACTATATCTCGCCCGCTGTGCGCTGTCGCCGCCCAGATCTAGCCCATTCGGGTAAAAATCTTTTCCTTTTTCTTTTCTATAAAACTTGTAAAATCTCCCAAATATTCAAATAAGATCCAAATTTGATGATTCAAAATCCTAGGGTCTTCTAAATTCCTGATCTACCTCATGGTATAGCCTACACTGTTTTCCAGAAAAGTTTCCTTCACACATATTTAAATAAACCTATATTTCCTTTTCTGAGCCAAACTTTAGAAAATCACAGAGAGCACATATTTGATCAAAATTCCATTGTTCAAACTCCAAGATGATTCTAAGTTCATAACTTAGTTTATGAACATTTTTTTATACTTTCTGTGCCACACAAAATAATGAGCCATTTCTTCATACTTGCAACTTTGCCAATTCATAGGAAATTCATTTGAACTCCAAATCCAGTGAAACCAACTCCTAGATGCTTCTAAAATCATGTTTTGTTAAATGGGTGCCTTTGCTCATTTTTCAAAAATATATTTCTGTACACTTCTTGCAAATCCATAAACCTCTTGATTCCATCATATCAAAATGTTTAGAAATATCCACTGACCCAATTCCAATGAAACCACTCTGGTTATTTTTCATATAACCTGAGATGTCCTAGAGAAGTCAAATAAATATTTTTAGAGCACTTTTATTATCTGCCTTGTTGTGTTGCTTATTATGGTTGCTTTCGACGATAGTTGACGAAGTAGACGAAATGCTCGGAGTTGGACCAGAGATATTTGAAGACCTCGAAGACTTTGTTAAAACAGGCAAGCAGCCCTTTGACCATGTCTAAGAAACCCTTTTTATGCATGTCATATGGCACTTTTATTGCTTGCATCGAAGTCATGATAAAATGGTGACCACTTGAGGTGGTTTGCCTCCGTTGCTTTTCTCGTTGACACTTGCATGATGCATGACCCTACCTTCTTATGAGGGTTATGTGAGTGGGTGTAGTTAGGATGCTAAGTAGATGCTACGCAAATGGGATGGGTATATGCATGGTGATGGAAGCAAGGTTTTTTTCAAAAACTTTTCGAAAACCCCATCGGGTGCCACTTATGCCCGAGGGAGATAATGAGTTGGGTAACCACTTGATGACGAAGTGGTGTACCGAGGCAAGTGTGTGTGTGTTGTTTTTTTTTCAAAACGGATTGGTTTTAGTTGCGACCGTTATTCCAACCTTACATGCGCAACCACTCGACCCTTGTATGGGAAAGGGCATTATTGATTACCTAGGCCGATACTAGCTTGGAGCCTGCATTACTAGTGACGGGAGAGTTGTTGGTGCGCTCTCTCGGGACGGGGTCGTGCCAGGTAGGGCGGCCATGACTGTTTTCATAGGGCACCGGATACACGGTTGTGTCCCCTCTCGGATGTTATGATCTCGAGTGAGTCTCGTATGATGTACATCGTGAGGATACGGAACAACGAGTGGACTCCTTGTTAGTGTCGTCTAGGGAAAGATAGTGATCGGGTGCTTACCCCGGGTACTTGAGGTACCGCGGGTCGTGGATGACACGGAAGTTCCCCGGATCTTGTGGGTAAAGTGTGTAACCTCTGCAGAGTGTAAAACTATTCGAATAGCCGTGTCCACGGTCAAGGACAGTTGGGTAACCACTCTTGGGCTACGTCCACTTGTTTTCAACCAGTGTGTGTGTGGAAAGAACTACTTGGGTCAAGTCAAAGGACTTGACATGATTGAGCTGGGTTGATGCCCACTCTATTTATGTTGATATCTGTAACCTGTCCTCATGGTTACTTGAATTCTCCTGATGCACGTCTTACAAGTTGTTGAATATGTCATTGCACTCAAAACTAGCTTTCTGCAAAATTTTACCTATATCATGCATTGTTGTATCTCGAACCAAAACATGGGTTGCTTGCGAGTACATTCAAAGTACTCATTGGCTTGCCACTGGTTATTTTATTGGCCAGGCATGAAAGAACATGATATGAAGAAGAATACTTCGGTGACGAACATGCGAGCTAGGACGCTTCCGAGTCAGAATGCCTGTAGGGTTAAGGCAGATAGTATGGGTCCAAGTTATCGACGAAGATTTCTGCTGCAAAGTTATACTCAAGACCGGACCAGATTGGTCATAATTTGTGTAAGACGGTATGTATGGATGTAAGACTCTTGTTATTCAGCTTCTATGTGTTCAGTGAGCATTGATCTCTGGGATCACTGTACACGTGCATTCGGTGATCTCGACTTATGAGTCAGGGTCCCCACATATGCATAATACTAATATAAGTTACACACCATTATCTTTTTGATCAGAGGTTGAATCGATCATCAGAAGAAGAATTAGGCCAAAAATTAGTATAACCAGCCTTATGACTAGTCTACCACACACCACTAATCGCCCGCTCTAACAGCGTGCGATGCCTTTCTCCATCGAGATCCATTCGTCGGTCGATCTCTCTATGTCTTCAGGCATATGCAGCTGCCCACAGAAAATCACTCAAAAAAATAAAATCCGAAGGCGGCATGTAGATGGCAGAAAGGAGGAGACAGAGAGAAGTCTGTGCGTGAGCGCGAGTGTCGTGCTGGGTTCCCATGAAATCGTCCGTGTCCTCCATGTTTATATGCTGGACAGCATGGCATAGGGAGTAGTATTAAAATCGCGTGTTCTATTTCTGCCAGGCTGTGTGACATCCCTGACTCGGACTTCACAATAAGGCTTTCTAGGTACTTTCTTTTTAGGATTCGGATATCCAGCGAAAGTCAATTTTTAGGCATGACAAATCGAACATGTTTCATGGCAAATCATGTTTAACAGGAATGGGAAGTTTAGTTTGCGAGCATGGTAAATCTTCCCCAGTTTATTTCTTTGTTAGAAAATTGCCGTGCTTTGCAAACTAAATTTGTCATCATTACGCCAATATAAATTGCCATGAAAAATGTCAGATTTGTAATGCCTAAAAATCTGATGTCAAATTTTTAGCGTTTGCATCTTTTTAGCACGGGAAAGGACCCAAAAGTTCCCGAATTATATTACCAAAAGTGGTACAATATCAATTTTTAACAACTAAATATACACATTATCGGTTGAAAAGGTTGCCTAACAAGCTATACAACGGGAAGCCGCCACGCCGCAACGCCCATCTGCCGGACACTGAGGCCTCATTTGGTTGTTAGGGAATTAACACCCAGAGCAAACAAAGCACGGATGAGATCATTTTGGTCATTAATAAGCTAGGGGAGAAAACCACATCTAAGATCCATTCCCTGTCACCATTTGGCAGAGAGGGGAGATCCCTACCCCCGTACTACAACGAGAGGAAAACGAACAGACTCGTGCGGAAGGAAAGTTAGAGGCGTCCAACAAGAGCGACGAGGAATTTTCGCCCGATGTACCGAGACGTGGGAATCTTCCCCGGATTGTGACCCAGATTTGGCAGGGGAAAATCCCATGTAGTTGGCCTCCAAATGGCCATATAGATTTTCCCGGGTTAATATGTCACGTGCGTTTTGCGCCCAGGGATAAGTCTGGGATCCCATGGGATCCTATGGAACCAAATGAGGTTTGAAGGAGCCGCCATGCCGCCCAAAAATTATAGATGCATCGCTCGGAGGCATCGCCACGTGGAATCAATGCCTTCAGCTCGCCCACTACTTTTGGGAACGAGCCCCACCAACGTGGTGAGGACGGATGTGCGCGAGAGAGGAACCGTGCTAGTGGCTATGGTTTGCGCTCTGCTGCTCAGGAGGAGCGGGATGGGAGTTTATGATTTTTTTGGGTTTTCATTGTTATAATATGTAGACCAACTCCTCATCGTTGTTGAAAGCACTACTGCAGGAATGCCTAGTAGTGGTGGGCGCCTAAATCCCATCAATGACGAGCGAGCCTCTTTGGGCCACCCGCCACTGACCTCCTGCCATTGCTAAGGGGGCATCAATGGCGGGCGCCCACCCGTGTTGTCCATCTCGTAGCAGTGGCGGGCAAGGTGCGTCGCTCTCCAGTTCTGTGTGAAGTACGCGCATTGGGCGCTTGTTAACGCCTGTCATTGATTGTTGCAACAGGCTAAAATTAAAAACGCTGCCGTGGCAGCATATATTGTGCTGCCACAACAACATTAGCTAATGCAAATAGGGGACGGTTATCAATTAATACAAGCAGCTCAGTAATAAAACTAGTGGTAATAACTGAAAATAAAGAATGAGAAGTACATTAAAAATAAACGAGTCACACAAAATACATGCATGGTCATCATATAGTCTGTTGATCAAGTTGAACAACATAGTGCATGACGCCAAATATGTTTAGTTACAGTTTCAGTTTTGCCCGCTGCAATAAGCTAGATTAGCCTCTTTTGTTGGTTGGACTCATCTTCTTCAGAGATATTATAGAATAGGCCGGACGACGAGCGGACCTCCTTGTTTATGATAGTCATGAACCTGACTTGTAGTTCTTCGACCACTAAGCCAGCTTCAGCCGAATTGTTTTGTACTTCTTGACCCCATTTGAGGATTTTATCATGTTGATTTAACATTTCGCGGACCATATGAATTCTTCCATGTGAATGCATGCGTAGGTGTAGAAGCCACATGTCATACTAGTCGGCGGTTGTCGCATACAAGATAGAGTGTTTCATCTGAAGGCAATCATTTTCTTTCCGCTTCCTTTGTAGTTTTTTTCAACCGTGTGGCCTCCTTTAGTATTCCAATAAAAAATACAATCATCGAAAAGGTCCTTCAGGAGGGACCAGTCTTTTCCTGGGCTCTTCGTGGAATCCGACAAGTAACAATTGCACCTTTGCGGTCTTAGCACTAGGAGAACCCAATAGTTGTGCGCAAAATAGAATAAACATACCGCGATCATGACAATATTACAAATTTTGAGACGTGAAAACATATACGAAGGAAAAAGGTACAAAACCAAAAGCGTAAAGCCAAAGAAGGACGTACATGGGTCGGTACGGCACGAGGAGAATGTTTTTAAGTTTGTTCTGTTGCATGAAATCTAGAAGGTAACTCTTCATGCACCGCCTCCCTTCCTCATTTTCAAGTTTTCCTTGTTCATGAGATAAGGGTCGTCTATGTCGACATCGGAAATTTTCTTGCTTCTTTCCTCAGTGGCTTGAAAAAGCGCCCATAGCCTCATTAGGCAAGTTTCTAGACTATAGAATGTGAACACATAGAAGATCTTTTTGAAATCTACATATATTTTGTCCCTACTGAATTTTTAAAATAAAGTATATCCCTTTGGCACCTTCACAGTGTAATCTATTGGGTGAACGATGGGTCCTTGCTTATTATTGGCTAGCTCTAATTCCACAAGTTTGCCATGTAGAATCTTCATCTCAAGCCTCAGGTACTCGTACACTTTGTCTGGTAGCATTCCCTGACCCAGAATATAGGCACGTGTTTTTGGGTTGTCAGCACATTGTTCATATGCCAAAGACTTCTTTGGTGCCTTCTTTACCGGTGGTCTATGATACGTCTCCAACGTATCTATAATTTTTTATTGTTCCATGCTATTATATTATCTATTTCGGATGTTTAATGGGCTTTACTATGCACTTTTATGTTATTTTTGGGACTAACCTACTAACCAAAGGCCCAGTGCAAATTGCTGTTTTTTTGCCTATTTCAGTGTTTCGCAGAAAAGGAATATCAAACAGAATCCAAACGGAATGAAACCTTCGGGAGAGTTATTTTTGGAACAAACGCAATCCAGGAGACTTGGAGTAGACGTCAAGGAAGCAGCGAGGCGGCCACGAGGTAGGGAGGCGCGCCCAGGGGGCAAGCGCGCCCTCCACCCCTGTGGGCCCCTCATGGCTCCCCTGACCTAGTTCTTTCGCCTATATATACTCATATACCCTGAAAACATCCGAGAGTACCACGAAACCCTATTTCCACCGCCGCAACCTTCTATACCCGTGAGATCCCATCTTGGGGCCTTTTCCGGTGCTCCACCGGAGGGGGAATCGATCACTTAGGTCTTCTACATCAACACCATAGCCTCTTCGATGATGTGTGAGTAGTTTACCACAGACCTTCGGGTCCATAGTTATTAGCTAGATGGCTTCTTCTCTCTCTTTGGATCACAATACAAAGTTCTCCCCGATTCTCTTGGAGATCTATTCGATGTAATTCTTTTTGTGGTGTGTTTGTCAAGATCCGATGAATTGTGGGTTTATGATCAAGATTATCTATGACCAATATTTGGTTTTTCTCTGAATTCTTATATGTATGATTTGATATCTTTGCAAGTCTCTTCAAATTATCAGTTTGGTTTGGCCTACTAGATTGACCTTTCTTGCAATGGGAGAAGTGCTTAGCTTTGGGTTCAATCTTGCGGTGTCCTTTCCCAATGACAGCAGGGGCAGCAAGGAACGTATTGTATTGTTGCCATCGAGGATAAAAAGATGGGGTTTATATCATGTTGCTTGAGTTTATCCCTCTACATCATGTCATATTGCTTAATGCGTTACTCTGTTCTTATGAACTTAATACTCTAGATGCATGCTGGATAGCGGTCGATGTGTGGAGTAATAGTAGTAGATGCAGAATCGTTTCCGTCTACTTGTCACGGACGTGATGCCTATATACATGATCATGCCTAGATATTCTCATAACTATGCGCTTTTCTATCAATTGCTCGACAATAATTCGTTCACCCACCGTAAATTATGCTATATTAAGAGAAGCCACTAGTGAAACCTATGGCCCTCGGGTCTATCTTCCATCATATTATTTTCCTATCAATTCGCTATTTCTTTCGTCTTTTATTTTGCAATCTTTACTTTCCAATCTATATCATAAAAATACCAAAAATATTTATCTTATTATCTCTATCAGATCTCACTTTTGCAAGTGGCCATGAAGGGATTGACAACCCCTTTATCGCGTTGGTTGCAAGGTTCTTATTTGTTTATGCAGGTACGAGGCGACTTGCGTGTAACCTCCTACTGGATTGATACCTTGGTTCTCAAAACTGAGGGAAATACTTACGCTGCTTTGCTGCATCACCCTTTCCTCTTCAAGGGAAAACCAACACATGCTCAAGAGGTAGCAGTCTACCATTTGCATGTGTGGTGGTTGAACGTTTTGCCTTAGTATTCCTTTTTGCAGCCTTTAGATGCGTATTTCTTTTTTTGTCCGGTTCGACGAAAACGGGCGGACAGGACATCGCTTCTTGGGCCACCATATTCTTCAGTGTTGTTTGAGTAAACTTTGTTTTTTTGTAAGGTTGTGCCCGGGGATGGGCTGGCGGCGTCTCCTCAACTGCATCATAATAAGGATTTTGTGATTCTTCAAGCATGTGCTCTTCCTGCACATCCTTAGCTGATACGGGGTTGCAAAGATCTAGAGGAGATCATCTAAGTGGCATTCCAACACCGTGGATGTTGGGAGATGGTGATGGTGCTGCAATGTCGGGGATGTTCGGAGACGGTGTTCTATTTGGGGATGGCTCTTCCATTGTGATATGCGTTGTAGGCCACTTGCGGTTACCACCAAAGCCTTTCGAAAGATACTGCAACTCATCACCCTCTTCTATAATGTTTTGTGGCAGAATCAAATTGTGGTATTCTGGGAACACCCTAAGCAAAGAAAACTTCTACACGTTCCCATCTAATTTTCTGTTGTGCATGACATTTCCTATAAAGACTCTAGCTTTTGCAACCTCCAACAAGTCGCCACTAGTACTCGCTCTAGCTAGGAGAGTGCAAGGAATTTCTTCCTCCAACGAATGTGGTGAATCACCATGGCCATGCATGACATTAATGTCTGAGGGGCTTTTGATCTTTGTGGGAGCAAGGGCCGGTGGTGTATCCACCATTTTTGGCATATTTGTCGACCCTTTGGACTGAATATGTTTCTGATCCACTGCCAGAAAATCACATAAGACTTCCTTTAACCTTTAATTGACTAACTGATCTATTTTGTCTCTGTCCCTTCTTTCTTTTTCTGACTTAGTCATCCTTTTCTTGGGGGGGGGGGGTAGTAGGCATCCTAGAAGTACTGTCGGCATCAAGCTTACTGTCTCGTGTGGGCTCTCTCTTCCTTTGGAGGGTGTAAAAAATTGGGTCAGATGACCACCTTGGGGCATCCAGCGACTCTTCAGAGCTTGGTATGTTTTGGGTAAAATTTGTCTACATGAACAAACTAATATCGTTTAGAAATTGCTCCTAAACATATATATGATGGAAAGTGTGGTTGTATAGGCTAATTACGTACTGCTCTTTCGGCCACCTTTGCCACCATAGGGTCCTCGAAGTAGTAGAGTCCGATTTCTTTATGAAGCACCGCTAGGGATCAAAAATATTTCTTGGCACACGGATCTAGGATATTACTGAAGGGTGTCGGTTGACCTTTTGAAGAAAACATATCATCATGCTTATCCCATATTGGCTGCTTCCCTTCGTAACCACATGTGCCTAGATTGTAGTTCCCTACCATTTGGCTTCGGAGCTGCGCAAAGTTCTCTCTGTCCTGTTTGTATGCATCTGAGTCTCGGTAATTAAGGAACTCCTTCCGTTCCTCATTGGTAGTACTAGGATATAGCTTTTTGATATCCTCTAAATCATACCCGTCGTCTAGTAGCTTGTTCGCACGGTATCTATTACTATTCAAGGCCTTAGTGAACACGCGCATGGCATGGAATTTTGCAAGTGCATTGTCTCGGTCGTTGAACTTGAAAATATCTCTCATCTTTCATAACAATAGTTTTGACCATTGCTTGTTTTTAGGGCCCCTTAAGCATCAAATATTGATGCCACAGTTTTCACAGGCGATGACTGATATGTCTCCAACATATCTATAATTTTTGATTGTTCCATGCTATTATATTATCGGTTTTGGATGTTTAATGGGCTTTAATATGCTCTTTTATATTGTTTTTGGGACTAACCTATTAACCTAAGGCCCAGTGCCAGTTTATGTTTTTTGCCTATTTCAATGTTTCATAGAAAAGGAATATCAAACGGAATCCAAACGGAACGAAACCTTTACAAGGATATTTCTTGGAACAAACGCAATCCAGGAGACTTGGAGTGGAAGTCTGGAACTCCGCGAGGCAGCCACGAGGCGGGAGGGCGCGCCCGGGGGTAGGCGTGCCCCCACCCTCATGGGCCCCACGGAGCTCCACCGACATACTTCTTTCGCCTATATATACTATTGTACCCCAAAAACATCTGGGAGAGCCACGAAACCACTTTTCCACCGCCGCAACCTTCTATACCCATGAGATCCCATCTGGGGGCCTTTTCCGGCGATCTGCCGGAGCGGGATTCGATCATGGAGGGCTTCTACATCAACACCATAGCCTCTCCGATGATGTGTGAGTAGTTTACCACAGACCTTCGGGTCCATAGTTATTATCTAGATGGCTTCTTCTCTCTCTTTGATCCTCAATACAAAGTTCTCCTCGATGTTCTTGGAGATCTATTCGATGTAATACTTTTTGCGGTGTGTTTGCCGAGATCCGATGAATTGTGGATTTATGATCAAATTTATCTATGAACAAAATTTGGTTCTTCTCTAAATTCTTATATGCATGATTTGATATCTTTGCAAGCCTCTTCGAATTATCGGTTTAGTTTGGCCTACTAGATTGATCTTTCTTGCAATAGGAGAAGTGCTTAGTTTTGGGTTCAATCTTGCAGTGTCCTTTCCCAGTGACAGCAGGGGCAGCAAGGCACGTATTGTATTGTTGCCATCGAGGATAAAAATATGGGGTTTATATCACATTGCTTGAGTTTATCCCTCTACATCATGTCATCTTGCTTAATGCATTACTCTGTTCTTATGAACTTAATACTCTAGATGCATGCTGGATAGCGGTCGATGTGTGGAGTAATAGTAGTAGATGTAGAATCGTTTCGATCTACTTGACACGGACGTGATGCCCATATTCATAACCATTGCCTAGATATTCTCATAACTATGCGCTCTTCTATCAAATGCTTGGCAGTAATTGGTTCACCCACCGTAATATATGCTATCATGAGAGAATCCACTAGTGAAACCTATGGCCCCCGGGTCTATTTTCCATCATATTAGTTTCCGATTTACAATTATAGTTTTCTATTTATTTTGTTTTGCAATCTTTACTTTCCAATCTATACAACGAAAATACCAAAAATATTTATCTTATTATCTTTAGAAGATCTCACTTTTGCGAGTGATCGTGAAGGGATTGACAACCCCTTTATCGCGTTGGTTGAAAGGTTCTTGATTGTTTGTGCAGGTACTAGGTGACTTCCGTGTTATCTCCTACTGGATTGATACCTTGGTTCTCAAAAACTTAGGGAAATACTTACGCTACTTTGCTGCATCACCCTTTCCTCTTCAAGGGAAAACCAACGCATGCTCAAGGGGTAGCAAGAAGGATTTCTGGCGCCGTTGCTGGGGAGATCTATGCTCAAGTCAAGACATACCAAGTACCCATAACAAACTCTTCTCCCTCGCATTACATTATTTGCCATTGGCCTCTCGTTTTCCTCTCCCCCCCTTCACCTTTGCCGTTTTATTCGCCCTCTTTCTGTTCGCCTTCTTTTCGCTTGCCTCCCATGTGCTTGTGTGTTCGATTGATTGTTTGTCACGATGGCTCAAGATAATACTAAATTATGTGACTTTTCCAATACCAACAACAATGATTTTATTAGCACTCCTATTGCTCCTATTATCGATGCTGAATCTTGTGAAATTAATGCTGCTTTGGTAAATCTTGTCAAGAAAGATCAATTTTCTGGCCTTCCTAGTGAAGATGCCGCTACCCATCTAAACAACTTTGTTGATTTGTGTGATATGCAAAATAAGAGAGATGTGGATAATGATATTGTTAAACTGAAGCTATTTCCATTTTCGCTTAGAGATGTGCTAAAACTTGGTTCTCTTCTTTGCCTAAAAATAGTATTGATTCATGGAATAAGTGCAAAGATGCTTTTATATCTAAGTATTTTCCTCCCGCTAAGATCATCTCTCTTAGAAACGATATTATGAATTTTAAGAAACTTGATCATGAGCATGTTGCACAATCCTGGGAGAGGATGAAATTAATGATACGTAATTGCCCTACACATGGTCTGAATTTATGGATGATTATACAAAATTTTTATGCCGGATTGAGTTTTGCTTCTAGAAATATTTTATATTCGGCTGTGGGAGGCACTTTTATGGAAATTACTTTAGGAGAAGCTACTAAACTCCTAGATAATATTATGGTTAATTATTCTTAATGGCACACCGAAAGATCCATTAGTAAAAAAGTTCATGCGGTTGAAGAGATTAATGTTTTGAGTGGAAAGATGGATGACCTTATGAAATTGTTTGCTAATAAGAGTGTTTCTTCCGATCCTAATGATATGCCTTTGCCCACTTTGATTGAGAATAATAATGAATCTATGGATGTGAATTTTGTTGGTAGGAACAATTTTGGTAACAACGCGTATAGAGGAAACTTTAATTCTAGGCCGTTCCCTAGTAATTCCTCTAATAATTATGGTAATTCCTACAACAACTCTCATGGAAATTTTAATAAGTTGGCCTCTGATTTTGAGACTAGTGTTAAAGAATTTATGAATTTGCAAAAGAGTTTCAATGCTTTGCTTGAAGAAAAATTGCTTAAGATTGATGAGTTGGCTAGGAACGTGGATAGAATTTCTCTTGATGTTGATTCTTTGAAACTTAGAGCTATTCCACCTAAGCATGATATAAATGAGTCTCTCAAAGCCATGAGAATTTCCATTGATGAGTGCAAAGAAAGAACCGCTAGGATCCACCCTAAAAAAGATTGCTTTGTGAAAGAGTGTTCTTCTAGTTTTCATGATAATAATGATGAAGATATAAAAGTGATTGATGTGTCTCCTATTAAATCTTTGTTTTCCAATTTTAATCTTGATAAATATGGGACTGGAGACGAGTCAACTTCAGTTAAAAGGCGTCCCAATGATTCGGAGTTTTTAGATCTTGATGCTAAAATCAATGAAAGTGGGATTGAAGAGGTCAAAACTTTACATAGCAATGAACCGACTATGTGGGATTTCAAGGAACTTAATTATTATAACTGCTCTTTGATATATTGTATTTCCTTGTTGCAATCCGTGTTAAATTCTCCTCATGCTTATGATCAAAATAAAGCTTTTACTAAACATATCGTTGATTCTTTAATGTAATCCTATGAAGATAAGCTTGAACTAGAAGTTTCTATCCCTAGAAAACTTTATGATGAGTGTGAACCTACTATTGAAATGAATATTAAAGATTATGAATGCTATGCTTTGTGTGATTTGGGAGCTAGTATTTCCACGATTCCGAAAATTTTATGTGATGTGCTAGGTTTCCGTGAATTTAATGACTGTTCTTTAAATTTGCATCTTGCGGATTCCACCATTAAGAAACCTATGGGAAGAATTAATGATGTTCTTATTGTTGAAAATAGGAATTATGTGCCCGTAGATTTCATTGTTCTTGATATAGATTGCAATCCTACATGTCCTATTATCCTTGGTAGACCTTTCCTTAGAACGATTGGTGCAATTATTGACATGAAAGAAGGAAATATTAGATTCCAATTTCCATTAAGGAAAGGCATGGAACACTATCCTAGAAAGAAAATTAAATTGCCTTATGAATCAATCATGAGAGCCACTTATGGATTGCATACCAAAGATGACAATACGTAGATCTATTCTTGCTATTATGCCTAGCTAAGGGTGTTAAACGATAGCGCTTGTTGGGAGGCAACCCAATTTTAGGATAGCGCTTTTAGGATCTTCTTGGGTGATTGTTGTTTGATCTTGCTGATAAAAACAGAAAGTATGCGCTCACAAAAATAATTATCATCTTTTACCAGAGAGTGATAAAATACTAATTCCAACTGCAGTAGATCAATATACAAATTTTCCTGGTCTTCCTAATTTTTCAGAATTTTGGAGTGACCAAAGTATTCGAATCATCCAGATTGCTACAGACTTTTCTGTTTTGACAGATTCTGTTTTTCGTGTGTTGTTTGGTTATTTTGATGAATCTATGGATATTATCGGGGGGGGGGGGGGGTAAGAACCATATAGAAGTAGGAATACAGTAGGCTTATCACCAATATAAATAAAGAATGAGTTCATTACATTACCTTAAAGTGGTGGTTTGTTTTCTTATACTAACGGAGCTCATGAGATTTTTTGTTAAGTTTTGTGTTGTGAAGTTTTCAAGTTTTTGGGTAAAGATTTGATGGATTTTGGAATAAGGAGTGGCAAGAGCCTAAGCTTGGGGATGCCCAAGGCACCCCAAGGTAAAATTTAATGACAACCAAAAGCCTAAGCTTGGGAATGCCACCGAAGGCATCCCCTCTTTCGTCTTCGTCTATTGGTAACTTTACGTGAGGCTATATTTTTATTCACCACACGATATGAGTTTTGCTTGGAGCGTCTTGTATGATTTGATTCTTAGCTTTTTAGTTTACCACAATCATCCTTGTTGTACACACCTTTTTAGAGAGACACACATCAATCGGAATTTATTAGAATAATCTATGTGCTTCACTTATATCTTTTGAGCCAGATAGTTTTCCTCCAGTGCTTCACTTATATCTTTTTAGAGCACGTTGGTGGTTTTATTTTATATAAATTATTGATCTCTCATGCTTCACTTATATTATTTTGAGAGTCTCTTAGAACAACATGGTATTTTTCTTTGGTTATAAGATTAGTCCTAATATGATGGGCATCCAAGATAGTTACAATAAAAACTTTCATATAGAGTGCATTAAAAACTATGAGAAGTTTGATACTTGATAATTGTTTTGAGATATAAAGATGGTGATATTAGAGTCGTGCTAGTTGAGTAATTATGAAATTGAGAAATACTTGTGTTGAGGTTTGCATGTCCCGTAGCATGCACGTATGGTAACCGTTGTGTGACAAATTTGAAGCATGAGGTGTTTTTTGATTGCCTCCCTTATGAGTGGCGGTCGGGGACGAGCGATGGTCTTTTCCTACCAATCTATCCCCCTAGGAGCATGCACGTAGTGCTTGGCTTTGATGACTTGCAGATTTTTGCAATAAGTATGTGAGTTCTTTATGACTAATGTTGAGTCCATGGATATACGCACTCTCACCCTTCCACCATTGCTAGCCTCTCTTGTGCCGCGCAACTTTCGCCGGTACCATAAACCCATCATTTACCTTCCTCAAAACAACCACCATAACTACGGGCCATTCCGATATATATTGCCATGCAGCTTTCCACCGTTCCGTTTATTATGACACGCTTCATCATTGTCATATTGCTTTGCATGATCATGTAGTTGACATCGTATTTGTGGCAAGGCCACCATTCATAATTTTTTATACATGTCACTCTTGATTCATTGCACATCCCGGTACACCGCCGGAGGCATTCATATAGAGTCATATTTTGTTCTAATTATTGAGTTGTAAGTAAATAAAAGTGTGATGATCATCATTATTAGAGCATTGTCCCAGTGAGGAAAGGATGATGGAGACTATGATTCCCCCACAAGTCAGGATGAGACTCCGGACGAAAAATAAATAAAAGAAAAAGAAAAAGAGCCCCCAAAAAAGAGAAGGCCCAAAAATAAAAAATAAAAAAATGAGAGAAAAGAGGGAAGGGACAATGTTACTATCCTTTTTCCACACTTGTGCTTTAAAGTAGCACCATGATCTTCATGATAGAGAGTCTCCTATGTTGTCACTTTCTTATACTAGTGGGGATTTTTCATTATAGAACTTGGCTTGTATATTCCAATGATGGGCTTCCTCAAATTTCCCTAGGTCTTCGCGAGCAAGCAAGTTGGATGCACACCCACTTAGTTACTTTTGTTGAGCTTTGATATACTTATAGCTCTAGTGCATCCATTGCATGGCAATCCCTACTCACTCACATTGATATCTATCGATGGGCATCTCCATAGCCCATTGATACGCCTAGTTGATGTGAGACTATCTTCCTCCTTTTTGTCTTCTCCACAACCACCATTCTATTCCACCTATAGTGCTATGTCCATGGCTCACGCTCATATACTGCATGAAAGTTGAAAAAGTTTGAGAATGCTAAAGTATGAAACAATGGCTTGGCTTGTCATCGGGGTTGTGCACAAGGGGAGCATTTTGTGTGACGAAAATGAAGCATGGCCAAAATATATGATTTTGTAGGGATGAGCTTTCTTTGGCTATGTTATTTTGAGAAGACATAATTGCTTGGTTAGTATGCTTGAAGTATTGTTGTTTTTATGTCAATATTAAACTTTTGTCTTCAATCTTTCGGATATGAACATTCATGCCACAATAAAGAAAATTACATTAAAAATTATGTTAGCATTCCACATCAAAAATTCTGTTTTTATCATTTACCTACTCGAGGACGAGCAGGAATTAAGCTTGGGGATGCTTGATACGTCTCAAACGTATCTATAATTTTTGATTGTTCCATGCTATTATATTATCTATTTTGGATGTTTAGTGGGCTTTAATATGCTCTTTTATATTATTTTTGGGACTAACCTATTAACCTAAGGCCCAGTGCCAGCTTCTGTTTTTTTGCCTATTTCTGTGTTTCGTAGAAAAGGAATATCAAACGGAATCCAAATGGAATGAAACCTTCGCGAGGATCTTTCTTGGAACAAACGCAATCTAAGAGACTTGGAGTGGAAGTCTGGAACTCCGCGAGGCAGCCACGAGGCAGGAGGGTGCACCCGGGGGGAGGGGTAGGCGCGCCCCCACTCTCATGGGCTCCACGGAGCTCCACCGACGCACTTCTTTCGCCTATATATACTATTGTACCCTAAAAACATCAGGGAGAGCCACGAAACCACTTTTCCACCGCCGGAACCTTCTGTACCCGTGAGATCCCATCTGGGGGCCTTTTTCGGCGATCTGCCGGAGGGGGATTCGATAACGGAGGGCTTCTACATCAACACCATAGCCTCTCTGATGATGTGTGAGTAGTTTACCATAGACCTTCGGGTCCATAGTTGTTAGCTAGATGGCTTCTTCTCTCTCTTTGATCCTCAATACAAAGTTCTCCTCGATGTTCTTGGAGATCTATTCGATGTAATACTTTTTGCGGTGTGTTAGCCGAGATCCGATGAATTGTGCATTTATGATCAAGTTTATCTATGGACAATATTTGGTTCTTCTCTGAATTCTTATATGCATGATTTGATATCTTTGCATGTCTCTTCGAATTATCGGTTTAGTTTGGCCTACTAGATTGATCTTTCTTGCAATGGGAGAAGTGCTTAGCTTTGGGTTCAATCTTGCGGTGTCCTTTCCCAATGACAGCAGGAGCAGCAAGGCATGTATTGTATTGTTGCCATCGAGGATAAAAAGATGGGGTTTATATCATATTGCTTGAGGTTATCCCTCTACTGTTGGGGAACGTAGTAATTTCAAAAAATTCCTACGCACACGCAAGATCATGGTGATGCATAGCAACAAGAAGGGAGAGTGTTGTCTACGTACCCTCGTAGACCGAAGCGGGAGCGTTGACGCAACGTAGAGGAAGTAGTCGTACGTCCTCCCGGTCCAACCGATCCAAGCACCGTTACTCCGGCACCTCCGAGTTCTTGGCACACGTTCAGCTTGATGACGCTCCCCGGGCTCCGATCCAGCAAAGCTTCGGGGAGGAGTTCCATCAGCACGACGGCGTGGTGACGATCTTGATGTTCAACCGTCGCAGGGCTTCGCCTAAGCACCGCTACAATATGACCGAGGTGGAATATGGTGGAGGGGGGCACCCAACACGGCTAAGGAACGATCACGAAGATCAACTTGTGTGTCCTAGGGTGCCCCCCTGCCCCCGTATATAAAGGAGCAAGGGGGAGGCCGGCCGGCCCTATGGGGCGCGCCAAGGAGGGGGGGAGTCCTCCTCCTAGTGGGAGTAGGACCCCCTTTCCTAGTCCAACTAGGAAGAGAGAGGGGGAAGGAAAGAGAGGGAGAGGGAGAGGGAAAGAGGGGCCGCGCCTCCCCTCCCTAGTCCAATTCGGACTCCTCATGGGGGGCACCTCCTCGGCTGCTGCCCTCTCTCTCCCCTCAGGCCCACTAAGGCCCAATACTTCCCCGGGGGGTTCCGGTAACCCCTCCGGCACTCCGGTTTTCTCCGAAATCACCCGAATCACTTGGAACCTTTCCGATGTCCAAATATAGTCGTCCAATATATCGATCTTTACATCTCGACCATTTCGAGACTCCTTGTCATGTCCCCGATCTCATCCAGGACTCCGAACTCCTTCGGTACATCAAAACTCATAAACTCATAATATAACTATCATCGAAACCTTAAGCGTGCGGACCATACGGTTCGAGAACAATGTAGACATGACCGAGACACGTCTCCGGTCAATAACCAATAGCGGGACCTGGATGCCCATATTGGCTCCTACACATTCTACGAAGATCTTTATCGGTCAGACCGCATAACAACATACGTTGTTCCCTTTGTCATCGGTATGTTACTTGCCCGAGATTCGATCGTTGGTATCTCAATACCTAGTTCAATCTCGTTAACGCAAGTCTCTTTACTCGTTCCGTAATACATCATCTCACAACTAACTCATTAGTTGCAATGCTTGCAAGGCTTATGTGATGTGCATTACCGAGAGGGCCCAGAGATACCTCTCCGACAATCGGAGTGACAAATCCTAATCTCGAAATACGCCAACCCAACATGTACCTTTGGAGACACCTGTAGAGCACCTTTATAATCACCCAGTTACGTTGTGACGTTTGGTAGCACACAAAGTGTTCCTCCGGCAAACGGGAGTTGCATAATCTCATAGTCATAGGAACATGTATAAGTCATGAAGAAAGCAATAGCAACATACTAAACGATCGTGTGCTAAGCTAACGGAATGGGTCATGTCAATCACATCATTCTCCTAATGATGTGATCCCGTTAATCAAATGACAACTCATGTCTATGGCTAGGAAACATAACCATCTTCGATTAACGAGCTAGTCAAGTAGAGGCATACTAGTGACACTCCGTTTGTCTATGTATTCACACATGTATTATGTTTCCGGTTAATACAATTCTAGCATGAATAATAAACATTTATCATGATATAAGGAAATAAATAATAACTTTATTATTGCCTCTAGGGCATATTTCCTTCAGTCTCCCACTTGCACTAGAGTCAATAATCTAGATCACATCACCATGTGATTAACATCGATAGTTTACATCATCATGTGATTAACACCCATAGTTCACATCGCCATGTGACCAACACCCAAAGGGTTTACTAGATTCCGTAACCTAGTTCACATCGCTATGTGATTAACACCCAAAGAGTACTAAGGTGTGATCATGTTTTGCTTGTGAGAGAATCTTAGTCAACGGGTCTGCCACATTCAGATCCGCATGTATTTTGCAAATTTCTATGTCAACAATGCTCTGCTCGGAGCATGGAGCTACTCTAGCTAATTGCTCCCACTTTCAATATGTATCTAGATCGAGACTTAGAGTCATCCAGATCTGTGTCAAAACTTGCATCGACGTAACTCTTTACGACGAACCTTTTGTCACCTCCATAATCGAGAAACATATCCTTATTCCACTAAGGATAATTTTGACCGTTGTCCAGTGATCTACTCCTAGATCACTATTGTACTCCCTTGCCAAAATCAGTGTAGGGTATACAATAGATCTGGTACATAGCATGGCATACTTTATAGAACCTATGGCCAAGGCATAGGGAATGACTTTCATTCTCTTTCTATCTTCTGCCGTGGTTGGGTTTTGAGTCTTACTCAATTTCACACCTTGTAACACAAGCAAGAAACTCTTTCTTTGACTGTTCCATTTTGAACTACTTCAAAATCTTGTTAAGGTATGTACTCATTAAAAAAACTTATCAAGCGTCTTGATCTATCTCTATAGATCTTGATACTCAATATGTAAGCAGCTTCACCGAGGTCTTTCTTTGAAAAACTCCTTTCAAACACTCCTTTATGCTTTGAAGAATAATTCTACATTATTTCTGATCAACAATATGTCATTCACATATACTTATCAGAAATGCTGTAGTGCTCCCACTCACTTTCTTGTAAATACAGGCTTCACCGCACGTCTATATAAAACTATATGCTTTGATCAACATATCGAAGCGTATATTCCATCTCCGAGATGCTTGCACCAGTCCATAGATGGATCGCTGGAGCTTGCATATTTTGTTAACACCTTTAGGATTGACAAAACCTTCTAGTTGCATCGTATACAACTCTTCTTTAATAAATCCATTAAGGACTGCAGTTTTGTTATCCATTTGCCAGATTTCATAAACTGTGGCAATTGCTAACATGATTCGAACAGACTTAAGCATAGATACGAGTGAGAAACTCTCATCGTAGTCAACACCTTGAACTTGTCGAAAACCTTTTGCGACAATTCTAGCTTTGTAGATAGTAACACTACTATCAGCGTCCGTCTTCCTCTTGAAGATCCATTTATTTTCTATGGCTTGCCGGTCATCGGGCAAGTCAACCAAAGTCCACACTTTGTTCTCATACATGGATCCTATCTCAGATTTCATGGCCTCAAACCATTTCGCGGAATCTGGGCTCATCATCGCTTCCTCATAGTTCGTAGGTTCGTCATGGTCAAGTAACATGACCTCCAGAATAGGATTACCGTATCACTCTGTTGCAGATCTCACTCTGGTTGACCTACGAGGTTCGGTAGTAACTTGATCTGAAGTTACACGATCATCATCATTAACTTCCTCACTAATTGGTGTAGTAGTCATAGGAACAGATTTCTGTGATGAACTATTTTCCAATAAGGGAGCAGGTACAATTACCACATCAAGTTCTACTTTCCTCCCACTCACTTCTTTCGAGAGAAACTCCTTCTCTAGAAAGGATCCATTATAAGCAACGAATGTCTTGCTTTAGGATCTGTGATAGAAGGTGTACCCAACTATCTCCTTTGGGTATCCTATGAAGACATATTTCTCTGATTTGAGTTTGAGCTTATCGAGATGAAACTTTTTCACATAAGCATCGCAACTCCAAACTTTAAGAAATGACAGCTTAGGTTTCTTGCCAAACCATAGTTCACACGGTGTCGTCTCAACAGATTTAGATGGTGCCCTATTTAACGTGAATGCAGCTGTCTCTAATGCATAACCCCAAAACGATAGTGGTAGATCGGTAAGAGACATCATAGATTGCACTATATCTAATAAAGTACGGTTATGACGTTCGGACACACCATTACACTACGGTGTTCCAGGTGGCGTGAGTAGTGAAACTATTTCACATTGTTTTAATTGAAGGCCAAACTCGTAACTCAAATATTTTACCTCTGCGATCATATCGTAGAAACTTTTATTTTCTTGTTACGATGATTCTCCACTTCACTCTGAAATTCTCTGAACTTTTCAAATGTTTCAGACTTGTGTTTCATCAAGTAGATATACCCATATCTGCTCAAATCATCTGTGAAGGTCAGAAAATAATGATACCTGCTGCAAGCCTTAATATTCATCGGACCACATACATCAGTATGTATGATTTCCAACAAATCTGTTGCTTGCTTCATTGTTCCAGAGAACGGCGTTTTAGTCATCTTGCCCATGAGGCGTGGTTCGCAAGCATCAAGTGATTCATAATCAAGTGATTCCAAAAACCCATCAGCATGGAGTTTCTTCATGCGCTTTACACCAATATGACCTAAACGGCAGTGCCACAAATAAGTTGCACTATCATTATTAACTTTGCATCTTTTGGTTTCAATATTATGAATATGTGTATCACTACGATCAAGATCCAACGAACTTGTTTCATTGGGTGTATGACCATCGAAGGTTTTATTCATGTAAACAGAACAACAATTATTCTCTAACTTTAATGAATAACCGTATTGCAATAAACATGATCAAATCATATTCATGCTCAATGCAACAACCAAATCACTTGTTTAGGTTCAACACTAATCCCGAAAGTATAGTGGAGTGTGCGATGATGATCATATCAATCTTGGAACTACTTCCAACACACATCATCACTTCACCCTTAACTAGTCTCTGTTTATTCTGCAACTCCTGTTTCGAGTTACTACTCTTAGCAACTGAACTAGTATCAAATACTGAGGGGTTTCTATAAATACTAGTAAAGTACACATCAATAACATGTATATAAAATTACTTTTGTTCACTTTGCCATCCTTCTTATCCACCAAATACTTGGGGCATTTCCGCTTCCAGTGACCAGTCCCTTTGCAGTAGAAGCACTTAGTCTCAGGCTTAGGACCAGACTTGGGCTTCTTCACTTGAGCAGCAACTTGCTTGCCGTTCTTCTTGAAGTTCCCCTTCTTCACTTTGCCCTTTTCTTGAAACTAGTGGTCTTGTCTACCATCAACACTTGATGTTTTTCTTGATTTCTACCTTCATCAATTTCAGTATCGCGAAGAGCTCGGGACTTTACTTTCGTCATCCCTTGCATATTATAGTTCATCACGAAGTTCTACTAACTTGGTGATGGTGACTAGAGAATTCTATCAATCACTATTTTATCTGGAAGATTAACTCCCACTTGATTCAAGCGATTGCAGTACCCAGACAATCTGAGCACATGCTCACTAGTTGAGCGATTCTCCTCCATCTTTTAGCTATAGAACTTGTTGGAGACTTCTTATCTCTCAACTCGGGTATTTGCTTGAAATATTAACTTCAACTCCTGGAACATCTCATATGGTCCATGACGTTCAAAAACGTCTTTGAAGTCCCGATTCTAAGCCGTTAAGCATGGTGCACTAAACTATCAAGTAGTCATCATATTGAGCTAGCCAAACGTTCATAACGTCTGCATCTACTCCTGCAATAGGTCCGTCACCTAGCGGTGCATCAAGGACATAATTCTTCTGTGCAGCAATGAGGATAAACCTCAGATCACGGATCCAATCTGCATCATTGCTACTAACATCTTGCAACACAATTTTCTCTAGGAACATATCAAAATAAACATAGGGAAGCAACAACGCGAGCTATTGATCTACAACATAGATATGCTAATACTACCAGGACTAAGTTCATGATAAATTTAAGTTCAATTAATCATATTACTTAAGAACTCCCACTTAGATAGACATCCCTCTAATCCTCTAAGTGATCACGTGATCCAAATCAACTAAACCATAACCGATCATCACGTGAAATGGAGTAGCTTTCAATGGTGAACATCACTATGTTGATCATATCTACTATATGATTCACGCTCGACCTTTTCGGGTTCTCAGTTGTTCCGAGGCCATATCTGCATATGCTAGGGCTCGTCCAAGTTTAACCTGAGTTATTCTGCGTGTGCAAAACTGGCTTGCACCCGTTGTAGATGGACGTAGAGTTTATCACACCCGATCATCACGTGGTGTCTGGGCACGACGAACTTTGGCAATGGTGCATACTCAGGGAGAACACTTTTATCTTGAAATTTAGTGAGATCATCTTATAATGCTACCGTCAATCAAAGCAAGATAAGATGCATAAAAGATAAACATCACATGCAATCAATATAAGTGATATGATATGGCCATCATCATCTTGTGCTTGTGATCTCCATCTCCGAAGCACCGTCATGATCACCATCATCACCGGCGCGACACCTTGATCTCCATCGTAGCATCATTGTCGTCTCGCCAATCTTATGCTTCTACGACTATCGCTACCGCTTAGTGATAAAGTAAAGCATTACAGGGCGATTGCATTGCATACAATAAAGCGACAACCATATGGCTCCTGCCAGTTGCCGATAACTCAGTTACAAAACATGATCATCTCATACAATAAAATTTAGCATCATGTCTTGACCATATCACATCACAACATGCCCTGCAAAAACAAGTTAGACGTCCTCTACTTTGTTTGTTGCAAGTTTTACGTGGCTGCTACGGGCTTAAGCAAGAACCAATCTTACCTACGCATCAAAACCACAACGATAGTTTGTCAAGTTGATGCCGTTTTAACCTTCGCAAGGACCCGGCGTAGCCACACTCGGTTCAACTAAAGTTGGAGAAACTGACACCCGCCAGCCACCTGTGTGCAAAGCACGGCGGTAGAACCAGTCTTGCGTAAGCGTACGCGTAATGTCGGTCCGGGCCGCTTCATCCAACAATACCGCCGAACCAAAGTATGACATGCTGGTAGGGAGTATGACTTATATCGCCCACAACTCACTTGTGTTCTACTCGTGCATATAACATCAAACCATAAAACCTAGGCTCGGATGCCACTATTGGGGAACGTAGTAATTTCAAAAAATTTCCTACGCACATGCAAGATCATGGTGATCCATAGCAATGAGAGGGGAGAGTGTTGTCTACGTACCCTCGTAGACCGAAGCGGAAGCGTTGACGCGACATAGAGGAAGTAGTCGTACGTCTTCCCGGTCCAACCGATCCAAGCACCGTTACTCCGGTACCTCCGAGTTCTTGACACACGTACAACTCGATGACGCACCCCGGGCTCCGATCCAGCAAAGCTTCGGGGAGGAGTTTCGTCAGCACGACGGCGTGGTGACGATCTTGATGTTCAACCGTCGCAGGGCTTCGCCTAAGCACCGCTACAATATGACCGAGGTGGAATATGGTGGAGGGGGGCACCGCACACGGCTAAGGAACGAATCACGAAGATCAACTTGTGTGTTCTAGGGTGCCCCCCTGCCCCCGTATATAAAGGAGCAAGGGGGAGGCCGGCCGGCCCTATGGGGCGCGCCAAGGAGGGGGGAGTCCTCCTCCTAGTGGGAGTAGGACTCCCCTTTCCTAGTCCAAACTAGGAATAGAGAGGGGGAAGGAAAGAGAGGAAGAGGGAAAGGGAAAGGGGGGCCGCCCCCCCCCCTCCTAGTCCAATTCGGACTGCCCATGAGGGGGGGCGCGCCACCTCCTGGGCTGCTGCCCTCTCTCTTCCCTCAGGCCCACTAAGGCCCATTACTTCCCCGGGGGGTTCCGGTAACCCCTCCGGCACTCCGGTTTTATCCGAAATCACCCGGAACAATTCCGGTGTCAGAATATAGTCGTCCAACATATCGATCTTTATGTCTCGGCCATTTCAAGACTCCTCGTCATGTCCATGATCACATCCGGGACTCCGAACAACCTTCGGTACATCAAAATACATAACCTCATAATGAAACTGTCATCGTAACTTTAAGCGTGCGGACCCTATGGTTCGAGAACAATGTAGACATGACCGAGACACGTCTCCGGTCAATAACCAATAGCGGGACCTGGATGCCCATATTGGCTCCTACATATTCTACGAAGATCTTTATCGGTCAGACCGCATAACAACATACGTTATTCCCTTTGTCATCGGTATGTTACTTGCCCGAGATTCGATCGTCGGTATCCAATACCTAGTTCAATCTCGTTACCAGCAAGTCTCTTTACTCGTTCCGTAATACATCATCTCGCAACTAGCTCATTAGTTGCAATGCTTGCAAGGCTTATGTGATGTGCATTACCGAGAGGGCCCAGAGATACCTCTCCGACATTCGGAGTGACAAATCCTAATCTCGAAATACGCCAACCCAACATGTACCTTTGGAGACACCTGTAGAGCTCCTTTATAATCACCCAGTTACGTTGTGACGTTTGGTAGCACACAAAGTGTTCCTCCGGCAAACGGGAGTTGCATAATCTCATAGTCATAGGAACATGTATAAGTCATGAAGAAAGCAATAGCAACATACTAAACGATCGTGTGCTAAGCTAACGGAATGGGTCATGTCAATCACATCATTCTCCTAATGATGTGATCCCGTTAATCAAATGACAACTCATGTCTATGGCTAGGAAACATAACCATCTTCGATTAACGAGCTAGTCAAGTAGAGGCATACTAGTGACACTCTGTTTGTCTATGTATTCACACATGTATTATGTTTCCGGTTAATACAATTCTAGCATGAATAATAAACATTTATCATGATATAAGGAAATAAATAATAACTTTATTATTGCCTCTAGGGCATATTTCCTTAATCTACATCATGTCATCTTGTTTAATGCATTACTCTGTTCTTATGAACTTAATACTCTAGATGCATGCTGGATAGCGGTCGATGTGTGGAGTAATAGTAGTAGATGTAGAATCGTTTCGGTCTACTTGACACGGATATGATGCCTATATTCATAATCATTACCTAGATATTCTCATAACTATGCTCTCTTCTATCAATTGCTCGGCAGTAATTTGTTCACCCACCGTAATATATGCTATCATGAGAGAAGCCACTAGTGAAACCTATGTCCCCCGGGTCTATTTTCCATCATATTAGTTTCCAATTTACAATTCTAGTTTTCTATTTATTTTGTCTTGCAATCTTTACTTTCCAATCTATACAACAAAAATACCAAAAATATTTATCTTATTATCTTTATCAGGTCTCACTTTTGCGAGTGACCGTGAAGGGATTGACAACCCCTTTATCACGTTGGTTGCAAGGTTCTTGATTGTTTGTGCAGGGACTGGGTGACTTGCGTGTTATCTCCTACTAGATTGCTACCTTGGTTCTCACAAACTTAGGGAAATACTTACGCTACTTTGCTGCATCACCCTTTCCTCTTCAAGGGAAAACCAACGCATGCTCAAGAGGTAGCAATGGCACCTAGGACGTTACCCCATTTCGTTGCCTTCTTTATCGAACTAATGGGTCTCCCCTCTTTGTTAACCCATTTTATTATGTAAGTAGTTGTAGGCACCTTATTTCATGACCAACGCTTTCACTGCTGAATTTCCAAATTAGCTTATGCACCATTGAGGTCTTATTCCTCTTCAACACCATCGAACACTTCTCCCAAATGTTGGCCATCTTGCACTTCCTCTTCAGCACCATCGTCAGAATATCCTTCCCCATCTACCCTCCATCTTGCAGTTCCTCTTCAGCACCATCGTCAGAATATCCTTCCCCATCTACCCTCCATCTTGCAGTTCCTCTTCAATAGCATCTGAATCTTCTTCCCCATCTATCCCTCCATCTACAGCACGATCGGTCTCCTCGTGCAACTTGTAAGCATAATTTGGCTCATCCTATTGGGAAGACAGAGGCTCACTCCAAAACTGTGTATGCCTCGCCATCTTTTATCTGCAAAATGAAGATTTCATCATAATGAGCAAAAAAATAATTACATATTAATAAATTTTTTGGCAAGATGAGTGCTCAAAAAGGGACATATTAAGTGCCAGAAATTCGAGGAAATGGAAGTGAATCAACATTTCATCAAAACTTTCGCACTCATTTCTATTCCCTGTAAAAAAACAGCAAAACCACAATCACCAACCGGCCATTGCCATTTATCAAAAAACATATTTTGCATAACCCTTGCTAAAAATTGGACATATTGAATTCATGAAATTCGATGAAATGAAAGTGAATCAATATTTCGTCAAAACTTTCACACTCATTTAAATTCCCTATAAAAGAACACAAGAAAACCGCAATGAAATTCACCACCGGCCATCACCATTTATCAAAAAAGAAAATTGGCACAATTGAAATCGTCAAACCATGAGCATCGACATACCTCATAGATCACAATCAACTGTATCATATTCATCCATCGTAGCACAACAAACCGTGAGCACGAACATATATACCACATGCAATGAATTGAAACCATTTGAAATCACTAAACATATATAGAAAAAGCAATTAATGAATTCAAACAAAAACCAATAGTAGCAATGTGTAGATGGTCGAGGAGCTGTTGGCACGGGCGGAGGCGCACGCGCGCCGGTGGATGGGTATACGGAGATGGCCGATGTGGTCGTCTGTTGGTGCGGCCAGGGGCACACCGGCAGAAGGTTCGGTGGGGAGAGGGCTGAGGAGCAGGGGTGGCTGATGGCGCGCCGGTGGGTGGAGGGAGAAGAGGGATGCGAGTCGGGAGTGGCGGAGCGTGCGCAGGGGGGAGGGGGGCTAAAAGGACCGCGACAGACCTATAGGGGGTGAATAGGTACAATTACAAATTTTAATTGTTACTTAGCAATTTTAGGCAATAATGCAGAATATGAGAGTGAGCCCAACAATTGCGAAGGTGATACTAGTGCTAAGCAAGAGAGTTAATACAACAAGTATTTAAACGAGCAAGCACAATATAATGTAAGTACAAGCTAAAAGACAAGTAACCACAAGTAGGGAGCTAGGGTTAGGAATAACCGCAACTCCGAGAGACGAGGATGTATGCCAATGTTCACTTCCTTGGATGGAAGCTACGTCACCGTTTAGAGAGGTGGATGTTACCACGATGGCAAACCAATTCCATGAAGGCTCACCCTATTCTCTCTTTGAGATATCACCACGAAGGTGGTTCTAAACCACTAGTGGTAGACCTTGGGGTGGTCTCCAAACCCTCACAAACTTTCTGTGGGTAATCACAATGGTCGATTCCTCTCCGAAGAACTCCTACCGCCTAGGAGTCTCCAACCTCCAAGAGTAACAATAACGATGGGGAGAAGCTCAAGACTTGCTAAAATCATGAATTCATTTGGTGAGAAGAAGGGGAAGGAGTGGATCTATCACTTGATTGGACAACTTCTCACAAATGCTCTCAAATCCCTTCGGGATCTAAGATTTGGTGCATGAGTGTGTGTGAGAGAGTGAAATGTGTTCTAGGGTTTTCTCAAAGTGAATGGTCAACCTTATCCCGCGGAGGAAGAAGGCTATATATAATGGTTCAACAAATATGGCCGTTGTGGTGTAAGTGATGGGGTTAGGTCGGACATCCGGGCAGAGGCCGGACATCCAGCATAGTGAGACGACCCTGTGAAAAACATAAAGAGTAGAGGAAAATAGAAGGGCCTGACATCCCGGGGAGGACTCGGACATCCGACATACTAGTGAGGCCCCGGACATCCAGCCTGTGCAGACCCCAGAGGAGCTAAGCTACTGGAGTAATGGGTCGGATTTCCGGGGAGCACCCAGACATCCGGCATCACATGGCCGCCTAGACATCCGGCAGCCAGGGATTAGAAGAAGAACCCATTCTGTGATTGAGAGCCAGATTTCCTGCAGGGTCCCAGACATCCGGCGACCAACAAGCCAGAAACACATATAAGTAGAGAGAGGGTGCGAGTATGTGATGATAATCGATCCCACCAATGTACCAAATGAGTTGGGCATTTTTTGGAGATGTGGTATGGTAGGAAAAAGGAGGGGAATACATAATGACTTGAGCAAGTCTTTTGCTAACCCTATCGATCCCCTGTTAATAGTGTAGGATCCCTATACTCAATAATAAACCAATAAAAGAACCGTTGATCTAACATTTCTTCTCCCTTGAGTCAAATTTCGTACGTCCATGATGACCCACAAGTATAGGGGATCAATTGTAGCTCTTTTCGATAAGTAAGAGTGTCGAACCCAACGAGGAGCAGAAGGAAATGACAAGTAGTTTTCAGTAAGGTTATATCTGCAAGTGCTAAAATTGTAAGTAGCGGAGTAGTTTGATAGCAAGATAATTTTTAACGAGCAAGTAACGATAGTAGTAACAAAAGTGCAGCAATGTAGCCCAATCCTTTTCAGGCAAAGGACAAGCCAAAACGGTCTCTTATGATAAGCAAAGCGTTCTTGAGGGCACACGGGAATTTCATCTAGTCACTTTCATCATGTTGGTTTGATTTGTGTTTGCTACTTTGATAATTTGATATGTGGGTGGACCAGTGCTTAGGTGCTGTTCTTACTTGAACAAACCTCCTACTTATGATTAACCCTCCCACAAGCATCCGCAACTACAAGAAAAGTATTAAGAATAAATTCTAACCATAGCATTAAACTTTTGGATCCAATCTATCCCTTACGAAATAGCTTATAAACTGGGGTTTAAGCTTCTGTCACTATCGCAACCCACCATCTGATTGCTACTCCACAATGCATTCCCTTAGGCCTAAATATGGTGAAGTGTCATGTAGTCGATGTTCACATGACACCACTAAGGGAATCACAACATACATACTATCAAAATACCGAACACATATCAAGTTCACATGATTACTTGCAACATGATTTCTCCCGTGACCTCAAGAACAAAAGTAACTACTCACAAATGATAAACATGTTCATGATCATAAGAGTATTAAATAGCATAATGGATCTGAACATATAATCTTCCACCAAATAAACCATATAGTAATCAACTACAAGATGTAATCAACGCTACTAATCACCCACAAGCACCAATCTATAGTTCCAGTAACAAGATTGAATACAAGAGATGAACTAGGGTTTGAGATGAGATGGTGCTATTGAAGATGTTGATGGAGATTGCGCTCCCCAAGATGGGAGAGTTGTTGGTGATGATGACGATGATTTCCCCCTCCGGGAGGGAAGTTCCCTCGGCGGAATCGCTCCGCCGGAGGGCAAAAGTGCTCCCGCCCAAGTTCTGCCTCGAGACAGCGGCGCTACGTCCCAAAAGTCTCCTTCTTATTTTTCTAGGTCAAAATGACTTATATACTAGAAGATGGGCACCGGAGGTGGGCCGAGGAGGCCACAACCCACCAGGGCGCGCCTGGGGGGCCTAGCGTGCCCAGGTGGGTTGTGCCCACCTAGTGGCCCCCTATGGTGGTTATTGGCTCCAGTATTTCTTAAATATTCCATAAAAAATCTCCGTGAAGTTTCAGCTTGTTTGGAGTTGTGCAAAATAGGTGGCCTGATGTAGCTTTTCCAGGTCCAGATTTTCAGCTGCTGGAATTCTCCCTCTCTTGGTGTGTTCCTTGCAAATTATGAGAGAAAAGGCATTAGAATTACTCCAAAAAGCATTATTATGGATAAAAAGATTACGAATAACAGTAAGAAAACATGATGCGAAATGGACGTATCAACTCCCCCAAGCTTAGACCTCGCTTGTCCTCAAGCGAAAACCGAAATCGGAAACATGTTCACATGCTTTGAGAGAGAGGTGTCGATAAAAACAAAATACGGACATAGAAGCATCATGTTGATTATTATAACAACAACAAAATTAAACATAGAACTTTTATCATATAATTCTCATGAATAAGTAATAATTCATCACACAATCGAAGTATAAAGCAAAAACTCTATTAGAAACCAACAAAATATGTTTTCAGTCAACTTTGGAACTACAATTCATCATCTTTTCAGGAAGGGTCACGTATCAGAGCCTTTAGGAAATTCCACACACTCAACCATCATATAGTCTTCTATGATTGCTAACACTCACCTTGTACCCATGAGAAAAACGTTTCAACCGGACACATAGAAAGATAGGGGCTTATAGTTTCGCCTCCCAACATACTCACCTCAAGGGTGATGTCAACAATAATGACTCATGCTATCTATATTCAACTGGACATATGTGCCTAGATTTTTCCTCACCACACGATGCTTGCCAAGGGAGAAAATAAAAGGAATAGAAGGAAAACTTTGAATCTTTGCATAAAAGTAAATACATAAAGTAAAAGATAGGCCCTTTGTATAGGGAAGCACATGTTGCCATGCGCTTATTTGTTTGTATGCTCAATCCCTTCGTGCAAGAGAACGTCACGTTGTATTGCCCCTTAAGATGACAACCTTTATTATGCAGTCTGCCGCTTTTATTCTTTGTCATCCAAGTTTGTACAATGCTCAATTTTCTCTTACACTAAATGATCTCACACATTTAGAAGCAATTTTTATTGCCTTTTTGCACCGATGACAACTTACTTGAGGGATCTTGCTCAATCCCTAGGTAGGTATGGTGGACACTTGAAAAAGATTTGGGTTTAATGGTTTTTGGATGCACAAGTAGTATCTCTACTTCATGCGGAATTTTTGGCTAGCAAAGATAGGGGCAAGCATCACATGTTAAAGGATCTATGACAATATGACTTCTATGTGAATATAAACAAACATAAACCATTAAGGTGTCTTCCTTGTCCAACGTCAACAATTTTGGCATATAATATTTTGATGAGGGTTCACAATCAAAAAAGATTTCTAGGATAGTATATCTATATGTGAATCTTCTCTTCCCTTATTAATTCTTTCATGAGTTGCATCATTGACTAATGCTATGTTCGTCACTCTCTAATAAAATTTTCTACTTATACTTTTCCTTCTGTGGTGCTATCACCTACCATAGGATTAGTATATAATATTATTGATTTATTTCCTTTCTTTTATTTATTCCCTTTCTCTTTTTCTTTCTTTCTTATTTCTTTTCTTTATTTGCAACATGAAAGTAAAGAAAGGAAAAACTCAAACTAACTTTATTATATAACTTGCACATGATTACAATGATAGATCACTAAGCAAACTCTCAAAGAAGAAAGGATCGAACCAAACTTTATTTCATCTAAAGCAAAAGATCGAACTAAGATAAGTAAAAGCAAAAAGATAGTGGGATGATACGATACTGGGGCACCTCCCCCAAGCTTGGCGGAAGCTAAGGGGAGTGCCCATACCCGATACTCATTTCTCCTTTGGTTGTGAAGAAGATGGTGGTGGTGATGAAGCGATCCTATCCTTAAGGATCAAAAGGTTCTCCAACCGACGGATGACACTCCGGAGATGGATGATGTGCTCTTGATGCTGAATATTTTCGCGAGTAAGATACTTATTTTGTATGTGAACTATTTCAATGACGCGAAAAGCTTCAATCTCAGCAGGAGTAAGATGAGTAACACTGGTGCGCGTTGGTCCTAAACAAATGGGTTTTTACCCCTTTCCGCGACGGCATTTGAACCGTCGTCAAGTGAGTGTGTGTGATAGGGTATCCTTCCCACACGACCCATAAATCGTCGGGGATAGGCCATCCTGGGACCCAGGCTGGGGCCGTGTGAGATCGGGCGTGGCATCGAAACCCAATCATTTCCGTAGGTATGTACATCCCACACGGTGAATCTGAGAAATCATTTCTGTAGGTATGTACATCCCACAAGGTGAATCCCAGAAATCATTTCAGTAGGTATGTACATCCCACACGGCGAATCCCAGAAATCATTTCCGTATGTATGTACATCCCACATGGTAATCCGAGAAAATCATTTCCGTAGGTATGTACATCCCACATGGTGAATCCCAGAAAAATATTTCCGTTTGCATGTATATCACACACGGTCAATCCAAGGAATACATTTCCGTTCTTATGTACATCCCACACAGTCAATCCAGGGAAAACATTTCCGTTCAGACGTAAATTCCACACAGTTTTATGTGCAGGCTCGTGTGTGAAAGTTGTAACTATCACACACAGTCTTCCTTGGTTAACTGTTTGCTTTTATCAACTATATCACACACATTTGATGAAGTAAACTATGTGGCATTGGGCTATCCATCGCAACCGCTTTTACTGCTAGAACCGTTTGCAAAGGTCCATGACACATTTAGCAGGTTTATTAGTTTACAATTAATAGTTACAGTATTACGCAAATTCACATTTCATATCGAATAGTTGTTTGCCAATTTCATATCAGGCACATAAATATATTATAACATCACAATATGGTAGGTACATGAAAACAACACAATACAACATATAGCTAGTTCAACTTCATAAGAACAGTATATTCATTTCCCTAATCGAGATCATCCAGGATCGTCTTATCCACCTCTGCTTTCAGTTCAGTAAGAACCCATTTTGCACGGGCCAACTGGGAAAATGCCTCCTCCTTCACCAACACCATCTTAGCAAAGTCTTTAAAAAAAATCTGAGCTCATTCTCCGTCTTCAACTTTTTATCCCGCATCTTGAAATATGCTTCAGCATTGACAAGACTTTCTCTAAGCCTAGCTGTGTTCACTTCCTCATACATGCTCCAGAGCTTCGTTAGGCACATCTTCAAAGACTATGGCCACTCTTGATCAAGCCACTCAAAGTAAGAATACTTCCATTCATCCTATAATATTTAAAACTAGATCAGTAACAATTGTAGGGGAAATGGGTTTATAGCAACATAGAAAATCACCAATGCTTATTTTGAAAAACTAAAGAAACATGTTAAATATGACATATCTCCTCAAAAAGATCAATGTGCAAATGAAATAATTGGTACTGAGACAACAACCAAATTCTGGAACATCAGAAGCTATAATTAACTACAACGACGCTACAAGTTCTTACTCATGTACAATAAATAACAAATTGAACATTTTATGAGGAAGGTAAATATAACTACAACAACATAGCGACAATGTTTGGATGACATCAAATTGATACTAACAGGTGTGTACATGCGCAAATTTAGTAACACGGAACTAATAGCACTAAGGCCGTCCACTATGTATGCCAAAACTGGTGTAAAGACAACTGTTGCTACATCTCACACCGGTGCCCTGAACTGGCGAGCCGATGCAGCGGAAAAAAATCAGGGACCCGGACTCCGAAGCACGTATTGCTCCGATGCCCAGTTCCTTCATGCCATAAAGATTTAGTATTTTACTACTTGGCTGCTCGGATGTATGGACCAAAGTTGGCTGCACAAACTGCTGAAGCGGTGCTAGATAATTTTCTAATGGCACCGCTGATGAGATGGCAACAATTTAAGATACTAGGTACAAACGGTGACACTGTCTTAGGTTGCGTTTGGTTGAAGGTGTGGTATGAATGGGTTGGGACCGTGACAATGTCTGAATCACATCTAACAAATGATTTGTAACAACGGAAGAGGGTCTAACTTTCTCTGCACATGCTAGAAACTTCCTCCCAGTGTCCATAGAATCAAACGCAAGTAGCTTCACGCATGGAGATTATGGTGACAACGAGCAGATAGATCTTCATCCACCCCTCTCCATTTGTTGCCACTGATGGTCTTAGGGAGCTACAAGAGGAAGAAACGACTCAAATCAATCTCCGGGTAAAAATCCTTCATTCCAAGTCATAGCCCGAGAGAGAGAAGAGAGGCATACCCGGGTGGTGAAGGAGTAGTCACCGGAGGAGGAACCGCTGGAGATGTCTTTGAAGAAGACCATGGCGACCCCGGCGGTAGGATGCGAGACGGCGAGAGCGAGGAAGCCGCTATAGCTTAGCAAGGAAGGAAGGAAGGAGGAAACAGGGGAAATGTGACTTGTGGTCGGGGAGAAAAGGGGGTGCGGGAGGGGGGGAGGGGGGCAGGGGTAGATATTTTGGCGGTAGGCCAAAATTTTGGAAATGTGGAGGGTAACTTTGTGCGCAGTGCCGTCGGACCATTCACTTTGAATGATTGTGTGCATCACAAACGATTCTTCTGCTTTAAGCGCATGGGATGAGTTTGATAATTCAAATTTTGGTGGAAATTTCCTCGGGTACGTCATTGCATAATTTAACATCCCTTGCTAATTTTGGCACACAAAAGAGCGTACAGCAGACAAACCACACTTACTGAATCGAGCAATTTTAGTAATTACACAGAGCCAGTTGACCTAAACATTGCTCTAACAAAAGAACATCATTAAAAACAAAGCCTAAGTACAATAATTAAAAATCTGCCGCCGCGCCGGCCTATGCATCGCTGGTGTGAGATGAGACATCGATGACTTGTCCTGGTGACATGCCGCCGTTGGTGGACTCCGTGTCCCCCCTGCTGAAGTCGACCGCGTCCTCGGCGCCACCCTCAAGGTTGTAGTACTCGTAGTAGTGGCTGCGCCAGAGCTCCCGTTGGTACTCCACCGCCGATTCCTCGACGGACAGACTCTTCTCTACCTCGACCTCGGCCACGCGCAACTCCTCCTCCCGGCGCTCCTCGATCTCCCCGCCTCCTGCATCTCCAGCTCCCGCTCGGCGACCTCATGAGGAAGCAGGTGCTCCATGGCCACCGCCGGCTTTCAGACGTGGGTTGCATGCTGGAGTCCGAGGTGGCCTGGAATATCTTGGCGTGTGCATCCTTGATCTTGGCGTGGATGGCCTCGACCCGGGGTGTAACACCCTCGATGCGACTATATCTCCCACGTGTCGAGGCACGACTTAGAGGCATAATCGCATTGAAGGCATATGTCGCAAGTTAGGCAATCTTCACAACATCCCATGTAATATGATAATAAAAGGGGAGATAACATAGTTGGCTTACACTCGCCACGTCAATCAAGTACATAAATAACATTACATCATCCAAACACTCATGGCCCGACTACGGCGCCAAAATAAAAGAGAACCCAACATGCGACACGGTCCCGATCACCCCCAACTGGGCACCACTACTGATCATCAGGAAAAGAAACATAGTAACATTGAGAGTCTTTGTCGAACTACCACTTGAGCTCGAGCGCGTCTCCTGGAGTGGAATCATCAGGCGCTGCATCTGGTGTAATGGTAATCTGTGAGCCACAGGGACTCAGCATCTCGCACCCTCGCGATCAAGACTATTTAAGCTTATAGGTAAGGTAAGGTAAATATGTGGAGCTGCAGCAAGTGACTAGCAGATATGGTGGCTAACTTATTCGCAAAATAGAGCGAGAAGAGGAGGCAAAGCGCGAGCGAGAAACTAGAGAGCAACCTGCGCAAACATTACTCCAACACCGTGTCCACTTCCCGGACTCCGCCGAGAAGAGGCCATCATGGTAACACACTCAGTTGATTCATTTTAATTAAGTTAAGGTTCAAGTTATCTACAACCGGACATTAACAAATTCCCATCTGCCCATAACCGCGGGCACGGCTTTCGAAAGTTCAAATCCCTGCAGGGGAGTCCCAACTTAGCCCATGACAAGCTCTCACGGTCAACGAAGGAATAGACCTCCTCCCAAGACATTCCGATCAGACTCGGCATCTCGGTTCTTCAAGACAACTCCGACAATGGTAAAACAAGTCCAGCAACACCGCCCGCTGTGCCGACAAATCCCGATAGGAGCTGCACATATCTCGTTCTCAGGGCACACCGGATAAGCTAAGCGTACGGGAGCCAACGTAACCCAAGTTGCCAAGGGACGGCCCCGCACGGTGCTCTAGGTTGGACTAACACTCAGAGGAGCACTGGCCCGGGGGGTTTAAAATAAGATGACCCTTGAGTCCGCGAAACCCAAGGGAAAAGGCTGGGTGGCAAATGGTAAAACCAAGGTTGGGCATTGCTGGAGGAGTTTTATTCAAGGAGGACTGTCAAGGGGTTCCCATTATAACCCAACCGCGTAAGGAACGCAAAATCCGGGAACATAACACCGATATGACGGAAAACTAGGGCGGCAAGAGTGGAACAAAACACTAGGCGAGAGGCCGAGCCTTCCACCCTTTACCAAGTATATAGATGCATTAATATAACATAGCAATATAATGATATCCCAACAAATAAATAAATGTTCCAACAAGGAACGGCCTCCAATCTTCACCTGCAACTAGCAACGCTATAAGAGGGGCTGAGCAAAGCGGTAACAAAGCCAATCAACAGTTTTCTAGGACATGGTGGGTTAGAGGTTTTGACATGGCAATTGGGAGGCTTGAAAACAAGTGGTAGGCATCGTAGCATTGGCATAGCAAAAGAGCGAGCAAACTAGCATAGCAAAGATAGTAGTGATTTCGAGGGTATGATCATCTTGCCTGCACAGTTGTCAGAGTTGACTGGATCCTCGAAAGCAAACTCAACAGGCTCCTCGTTAGCAAAATCGTCTCCCGGCTCTACCCAAACAAGACAAACAAGCAACAAGGACACAATCAACCACGTGCAACTCAAACAACACGATGCAAAGATGATATGCTATGCGGGATGCGATGCGGGATGCATATGCAAGATATGACAGGAAATTCAAGAACCTGGCCTCAACTTGGAAAACCAAGTGTTCCACTGGAAAGATGAGATGAAATCGCTTGAAAACAATATAAAGAACGCCGGAATCGGAGTTACGGTTTGGAAATGGCAAGCGATTCAAATATGACACCGGTCTGCGATTTACAGCAAGTAGCCATATAATGCAATGGGATGAACATGTTACAGCACCCAAACAAGATAACAAAATACATGGCAGGGATGCATACAAGATGCTTAACAAAAGTCTAGCACTGAGCTACGGCCAATTCATCCATTAACAGGTTCAAACAAGCATGGCAAAAATGCATATGGTAAACAGATCTCAGACTTAGTGAAATTAACACTTGTCTGGAATTTCAGATCAGGTAGCACACTTCGGAGCAACAAAACTATATGCTACAGGACCTGAACATGGCAAAGTAAAGCATGGCATGGAGCTACTCAAAGATCTTAACAAAAGTCCCTTAGTGACCTTGAGCCAAAAGGGATCAGAAAATACAATTGCAAGCATGTCAACATAGCAAAAACATAATCAGATCACAGACTTAGTGAAAAACTGGCACATGCTGAAATATAACTCAAGTAGGCATGTTTACGAGCTCGATGCACTCACTACGGTGCAAGTAATGACAATCTAAGCATACATCCATCAAGAATACACAAAATGAAAGCTAGACATGGCAAGAACAATAGCATAGCATGCACGGATCAACTACAACATCATCGGCAAAATTGCAAACAAGTTGACAATCTGCCCAGATTCACAAAGTAGCAAAAGTAGAGCTCGATTGACTCAAGCTAGGTTGCTCCATAATTGCAAACAAATACATGGATGGATAGATCACTACAATATTAACAAAACATCCTTACTGATCATCCTCAAAAGAGGCACGGATCACTAGGAAACAACATGAACATATGGCATCATGAGATAAATAGCTTAAGGACTTAGTGGAATTGCTAAGTCCCTGAAAACAGAATTAACAAGTGCACCACTTTGCAAGCTTGTGCTAGTCACCACACACATCACAATAATACATGGGTTGCACCTCTGGAAAGATGACAAAACCCTTAAAAAAACATATGCAGAGCATCAGGGCATATCATGCACACATTAATCATGGCAAAAATGACAAAAAGCTAAATGGAGTAGCAGATCTGACAATTATCTCAAGTAGCCCTCTTCTAACAGCATTTCGGGCATCAAGATGAACTCAAATGAAAATGATGCAATGGAATGAAATGATGTACTCTTTGAGATGAACATTTTGATATGCTATATGCATGAATCGGAGCTACGGATGAAAAGTTAAGAGGCTATGAATAAGGGCATATGAGCTAGGGTTTTCTGAGGAAAGTCAACCCTAAAAAAACAGATCTCAGATCCGAAGCGCGGAAAACGAGGATCGCCGGGGTAGAGCTCCTGTTCGCCGGAAAACGGCTGGGTTCGCTGGAGTTGACACGGGGGGCGGCAGGGGAGGACGAATCCGACCGGATCTGGGGCCGGAACGGTGCGGACGGCGGCGGGGCCCGGCTCCCGCGGCGCGGGCGCGCGGCGGCGAGGTCCGGCCGGCGTCATGGTGGCCGGCATCACGGTGCGACACGGCGGGGCGGCGGAGTCCGGCGAGGAGGGGCGGTGTCGGCCACGGAGAAGAAGGGCGCTGGGAGGCGGGCAAAGCGGGCGCACGCGCGGGCCTGGGTGGCCGGCTCCGGGCTCCCGCAGGCCGCGGTGTGAGTGGCGGCGGCGGCGGTGACATGCCGCGTCACGAGTGGTCGGCGGCGGGGGCGGACATGTCCGTCCGGTGGCGGGGAAAACGTCCGGCGGCGCGAGGGGAAAAAATTAGGGTTTCGGGGAAGAGGAAGATCCGGATTCGGAGGGGTTCTTTAAATAGGCATAGAGGGAGCTAGGAGAGTCCAAATGAGGTGCGGTTTTCGGCCACGCGATCGCGATCGAACACTCTAGATGATGGAGACGGTTTAGGTGGGTTTTGGGCCAAATTGGAGGGGTGTTGGGCTGCAACACACACGAGGCCTTTTCGGTCCCTCGGTTAACCGTTGGAGTATCAAACGAAGTCCAAATGATACGAAACTTGACAGGCGGTCTACCGGTAGTAAACTAAGGCCGCTTGGCAAGTCTCAGTCCAATCCGGAAATGTTTAATCCCCACGCATGAAAGAAAGCTAGAAATGACCACTGGAGGAGAACGAAACGCCGGAATGCAAAACGGACAACGAGGAAAATGCTCGAATGCATGAGACGAACACGTATGCAAATGCAATGCACATGTTGACATGATATGAGAAGCATGACAACGACAACAACACACGGAGACAAAAACCCGAACCCAAGAAAATAAAATAACTTAATGCCGGAAACGGCAAGAGTTGGAGTACAAATTGGGAAAGTTACATCCGGGGTGTTACACCGAGCCAGGGCGACATCAGCGGCATGGATGGCAGCTCGAGCGCTCTCGGCGTTTGTAGCCGCGATCGCAGCAGCAACTGCAGTCGTCTCGGCTACTGCAGCTGCCATGTCGGCTGCCGCAGACACCCTCTCGGTGGAAGCGGCCGCGCTCAATGTGGATGCGGCGGCGCTCCGGGGGCGGCCATCGTACGGGCCTTCACGAAGGGCATGTTTGGTTCCTTGCGTCGCACCTGGCTCGCACCCACCGTGCAAAATTCTCGCTGTTTGGTAGCCTGCACATCTATCTGGGCCAGGCCCGGCGCATGCAAAAAGAGGCTCCCAGCCAGGCTCAAGGGAAACGCAGGTTTCAGACGTTTCCGCGAGCCTGCACCCGCCGCTGCATGCGCGCCTGCACCCACGCGAGAAAGGGATAGGTTTCTGCTGTCGTCGCTCTCACCCGACTCGTTCACGCTGCTTTCCTCGCTCCCCTCCCTCTCCTGCGACAAAGGTGGATCTCGCAGCCCCGCCGCCTCCGTCAACATCGCCAGCGGGCATCCTCGCCGCTGCGGAGGCAGAACCCTCCTCCTCCCCTCCCTCTCCCTGTCTCCCATCTGTGCCCATCCGTCTCTTCTCCCTCCCGTCCCCATCTCTCTGCCGCTCGCGCTGCACTTCTTCTCTGATGCGGATGGATGAAGGCGCGGCCTCCTCTAGTCATGGACGGGAAAGAGGGCCTTCTCTGTGGCTAGCACCAATGGATTCTTTTCCCATCGCCTCCCCTCTCCTTTTTAGGTTCAGATCTGTCACCAGAACCTCCTCTTCCCCTATGGATTTGAGATGGCTGGGTAGTTTTTATGTAGGTTCAGATCTGTCATTAGCATGAATGTGTGAAAGTGTGAAACTGTTTATTTGTATATTAACTATTTATACAAACAACCAATATGTTGCTGAAATTTTGTTTCTCTTACTTAAATAATCTCTGTCATTTTCAAGACATGTGATTATATTTTGACTAAATCTTGTAGACATGCGAACATATTGTTTTATTACTTTAATCAACAAATATATTTGAAATGATCTATTTATTTTACATACAAGTACAAACACACTCAGATCAGATTCCACATCATACAGCCTACCAAACAACATATTGGTGTATGCTGCATTTCTCATACAACCCAGATGCAACAAACCAAACAATATCTGAGCTGAGCCTGCCCCATACCATGCAGCACACCAAGCACACATTTCACCTCATGTTTGCATCAGCTCAAGCAGGCCAACCCCAACCAAGCTCCTTCATGCAATGCATGCTAGATGCACCCAGGCAACCAAACACGCACGAAGCGTTTCCACGACATCATCTTGGCAAGAAGGGGGTGCGGGAATAGGGATCGGGATTCGTGGATTCGGGGGTTGCCGGCACTAGAGCAGACGAGCCAACGAAGCTTAAGGAGGGAGACTTAAATAGACCCAGATATTTTCATCGCAAAAGGTTCCTAGAAAACAACCATGTGTGATGTTATAGATATTTTTTATTAGCTGTGAAAGACGAATTTTGGAATAAAGTGCTAACGGATGGTGTTTTAAATGAATGACAAATTTTGTAGTACTAATACAACTGTCATGTCAAATTTTGGAAAATTTCAGGGGTCATTTGACCTTCTAAGACATTTACGTGATTTTCTAGCCATTTAATGACTGTAATTGAAATTTGAACTACATGTACATGCAACAGCTAACCATAACAGTTTGAAAACTCATATTTCGTGTACTTTTGTGCGATTTAATTCCATGTGCAGTAAATTGGAGGAATTTTGAAACATATTGGTCTAACGGCTATGATACAATTAAGCATGGAGTGACATGGCATTTTAATTCCAAAAAATCGAAAAAATCAGAAACACATGAAACCTTGGTTGATGTATTATCATGCCACCAAGATGATGTGGTAAAAAATGGCATGTTTGACCAAAGTTTGGACACACACCCCTCACAAACCGGAGCAACTCACTAGAAGGCTCGTGGTTCCGAGAGGGAACAATGCATGTTTGATGACGAACCGGAGATAGCTTCCTCTTACGGCCTTCAAATATTTTTCTACGTCTAACATGCACTACTACAAATGTATTGTGAATTTTTTGAAAATTATAGGGGTCATTTGACCTTTCAAAGACATTTAAGTGATTTTCTAGCCATTTAATGACCGTAATTCAAATTTGAACTACATCTACATGCAACACGTAACCGAAATGGTTTGAAAAATCATATTTGTGTACTTGTGTGTGAGTTAATTCCATGTGCAGTAAACTAGAAGGAATTTTCAAACATATTTGTATCACGACATGGACACATATGCATGAATACGTATGCATGGAGTGGCATGGCATTTTAATTCCAAAGAAAATCAGAAACACATGAAACCTTGGTTGATGTAATGTCATGCCACAAAGATGATGTGGTAAAGAAATTGGCATGTTTGACGAAAGTTTGGACACACATCCCTCACAAACCGGAGCAACTCGCTAGAAGGTTCGTGGTTCCGAGAGGAACAGTGCATGTTTGCTGACGAACGGGAGATAGCTTCCTATTACGGCCTACAATTTTTTTCTACGTCTAACGTGCACTACTACAACTTTCATGTGAAAATTTGGTAAATTTCAGGGGTCATTTGACCTTTTAAAGACATTTAAGTGATTTTCTAACCATTTAATGACCATAATTCAAATTTGAACTACATCTACATGCAACGCCTAACCATAACGGTTTGAAAAATCATATTTTTGTGTACTTGTGTGCGAGTTAATTCCATGTGCAGTAAATTTGAAGGAATTTTCAAACTTATTGGTCTCACGAGACGGACACATGCATACCTATGCATGGAGTGACATGGCATTTTAATTCAAAAAATAGAAAAATGATGAGAAACACATGATACCTTAGTTGATGTAATGTCATGCCACCAAGATGATGTGGTAAAGAAATTGGCATGTTTGACGAACATTTGGACACGCACCCCTCACAAACCGGAGCAACTCGCTAGAAGGTTCGTGGTTCCGAGAGGGAACAATGCATGTTTGATGACGAACGGGAGATAGCCTCCTCTTACGGCCTTCAATTTTTTCCTATGTTTAACATGCACTAATAGAACTGTGATGTGAAAATTTGGTAAATTTTAGGGGTCATTTGACCTTTTGAAGACATTTAAGTGATTTTCTAACCATTTAATGACCGTAATTCAAATTTGAACTACATCTACATGCAACGCCTAACCATAATGGTTGAAATATCATATTCTTGTGTACTTGTGTGCGAGTTAATTCCATGTGCAGTAAATTCGAAGGAATTTTCAAATATATTGGTGTCAAGGCATGGGCACATGCATGGAGTACATGCCATGGCATTTTAATTCCAAAAAATTAAAAAATGATCAGAAAAACATGAAACCTTGCTTGATTTAATGTCATGCCACCAAGATGATGTGGTAAAGAAATTGGCATGTTTGACGAAAGTTTGGACACACACCCCTTACAAACCGGAGCAACTCGCTAGAAGGTTCGTGCTTCCGAGAGGTAACAATGCATGTTTGATGACGAATGGGAGATAGCTTCCTCTTACGGCCTTGAAATTTTTTCAATGTCTAACGTGCACTACTACAACTGTAATGTGAAATTTTGGAAAATTATAGGGGTCATTTGACCTTTCAAAGACATTTAAGTGATTTTCTAACCATTTAATGACCGTAATTCAAATTTGAACTACATCTACATGCAACGCCTAACCAAAACAGTTTGAAAAATCATATCTATATACTTGTGTGCGAGTTAATTCCATGTGTAGTAAATTAGAAGGAATTTTCAAACATATTGGTCTCACGACATGGACACATGCATATGTATGCATGGAGTGACATGGCATTTTAATTCAAAAAAAAGTAAAATGATCAGAAACACATGAAATCTTGGTTGATGTAATGTCATGCCACCAAGATGATGTGGTCAAAAAATTGGCATGTTTGACGAATGTTTGGACACACATCCCTGAAACCGGAGCAACTCGCTAGAAGGTTCGTGGTTCCGAGAGGGAACAATGCATGTTTGATGACGAACGGAAGATAGCTTCCTCTTACGGCCTTTAAATTTTTTCCTACGTTTAACGTGCACTAGTACAACTGTCATGTGAAAACTTGGTAAATTTCAGGGGTCATTTGACCTTCTAAAGACATTTAAGTGATTTTCTAACCATTTAATGACCGTAATTCAAATTTGAACTACATCTACAGGCAACGCCTAACCAAAACGGTTTGAAAATCATATTTTTTTGTACTTGTGTACGAGATAAAAAATCATCAGACGATGTAAATATCCGGTGTTCAAAAAAGAAAATGTGAAGATCTAGCAAGACAACCGGCCCCCACACGATTGATAGTCTATCTCGTGACTCGAGGTTTGGTAGGTGAATGGCGGGGATCATTAATCAAACACGGTTCTGCATTGGAAACCGTCAGCTATTATGTTCACACACGGATTTTGTCTATTATGTTCACACATGGATTTGCTGCGGGAATTGTGTGTAATTCAAACTACAGTACTCGTAAATTCCGGCGACCGACGTGTGTACTTTCCATGTCGATCGAGATTCCGGCCGCCAATAAATACTACGTTGCTCACGTCGTCCCGCCTGCATTCTCATCTACATCCTCCCTTCGCTCGCCCTCTCTCTCTCTCTCAAATCTCTGCCATGGCGCCGCCGGTCTGCCCACACGCCGACGAGGAGTCGCCACCCCCCGAGGACGCTCACTCGATTAGCAGCGACGAGGACCCCTATGCGCCTCCTGATGAGGTTGCACTGGACCCCCCCAACTTTGGATTGGTTTTGGGGCCAGTACAATCTTTGTCTATGGAAGTCGCTGCCGCCGGCTGAGAAAGCCAGGCAAGTGGCGTTCAAGAAGGAGATGGCGGAGGAGGAAGCCAGGTACCAGGCGGCCTGTGAAGCCCGTGATGCCGCCTCGAAAAAGGAGGCGGCGGAGCTTTGGGGGAGGGCGCGTCGTCGTGCCGAGGAGGTGTACGAAGACGGGTACTTTGCGAGGAAGGTCATAGGCGCTGGGCGCCTCGTCGCTGCATGGAGGTGGGCCGATAAGCTCCAGTGTGCCACCGACGAGGAGCTCTGGTGGGCGCCCAACGAAATGGCAAGATCGGCCGCGCGCATCCGCCAGCAAGAGGCAGATCGGTACGTCAAGCACTGTGAGGCGGAGGAGTCGGAGTAGTGCCTCCGCACTGGGAAGACGCCGTGCACCAGGGATCTGCTCGCAAGGGGCTGCCGGAATACCGGCCCCAGGAGGGATTATTAGTTTTAGTATTGTTCGTTTTCATTTTTATGCATTGTACCTAGTAGTTAAGCATCATCACGTATATGTGATGATATTATATATATATATATATTCTGTGATGATCTAATGAACAATTAATATATATGTATGTATATATATATATTATGAATTCCATTTTCTATCTGTTTTTGTACACTGATTTGAGTCTAGCTGTTATCATCCACATATACAGAATGGAAAGTGTATACACAACACACACATTGAAACATAACATATAATAATGGAAAACAGAGTACACACATAGAAACAGAGCAATAGTATGATTGATGTGAACACAAAGCTATCCACGTCGAAACAACTTTTCAAAATAAAACGCGTCCATGAGACCATGACCAGCAGCCCTTGCCTAGGGTAGCTCTTGGCTCTGCCTGAACTCGTGCAGGCGTTCGTTCAAGCGGTCGACAAGCTCGCGGTACATCTGGAGCGTGATCTCGAGCTCCAAATTGGCTATCTCATCGGAGATCACCAGCTTGAGGATGTGACGGCCATGTTCCTCTACTGCGCCCAGGTGGACACATGGGCCAAGGAGGCGGTCGAGCCTACGGACCAGCGCGTTGGCATCCGACGGGCCGCGGACAAGGCGAATGGTGGCACCCATCCGAACGGCGCGGCGGGCGTCCAGTGCAAGTACGGCGTGGCCGGCATCTAGTGCAAGTACGGCGCTGAGGGCCTCTGCCCACTCCTGGCGAGGAATGGGGGTACTGACGGGATGTGTACCCAGATGCGACGTCGTGTCGACAGTAGGAAAGCGCTGATGGATCTGCTCTTGCTGTGCGGCGCGCCGCGCCTCTCGCTCTGCGACGCTCCAACGGTCTCGCCGTGCGGCGAGCCACAGCCTATCGGCACAGACGCACCTAGCTTGCTCTGCGGCGCGCCATCGATCATGTTATGCGGCGAGCTGCACCCTGTCGGCACTGACATGCCTATCTTGATCCGCGGCGCTCAAGCGCCATGCGCCAAAGGTCTGCTCAACCCTGGCAATGACGCGCATCACAACGTCGTCCATCGCATTGCCGAGGAGTGCCTCGGCCTCGACGGGCCGTGGCGCCTGCTCATTTTCCTCGTCGACGAGGTTGATGGCAGAGGTGACGCTTTTGTGGGTTGCATGCTTGGAAAAGGTGGATGTGCTACAGGCTGCGCTTGTCGCCTGCGTGCGTCGCGCGCCCCCTATGCGCAATATAGCAGGGTGGCGGGAAACATGTGAGGAAATGGCAGGAAACGGTGGCGTGTTCATAAAACACCATCAATTAATGGAAACTTAGCATTGAGCTAGCACAAGAAGTAGATGATGATCAGATGAACACGGACCACACTAGGGATCCTGTCGGTGATGAATTCATCAATCCCAAACGGTTGAATACTAGCAAGTGTTTGCCCACAACACACACGGCCTATTCTCTCACAAATAGGTCGGATGAATCAATTGTATGCCACGTATCGCACATTGTCAAAAAGTAATGCGGTAGACCGTCTTTAACATGTGTTAAAAAAACAAGGACCTTGTTTAACGCGAGAAAAATCTTAATGTGCACTCTGGAAGAAGGGAAGAGGAGGTGTTTGATTTCTCTCATGCGCCGGGGAAAAAGAAAAATGCGGGCGTTCCAGTGTACCGTAGTACACAAAGAAAAGTGATATGGGAAACAAGTATTTCATTTATCTCTTTGGAGGAACAAAATTACAAGATCCCATAAAAAAATGGTTGCACTCCGTGACCTACTAGCGCGGCCTTCCTGACTATGGCGATGTGCGATCTCCTGGTTCCCGGGGCCTCGAAAAGCTCCCGGTTAATTACTCCCGCGGGTTGCTCCGCGAGATACCTTCGATTAAGCCGTGTGGTCGTCTTCGTCGTATTCGCTTCGCGTTCTCCATGCATGATGATGATGGTGTGAGTGTATGGTGTGGGCGGCGGCAAAGCCCATATCCTCGTCGGTACACGTGCCGCTCAAAACATGGCTTTGTGTTGGCCACGTTCGCCCTCGCCGTCGTACCTGGTCGGTCTTGACATTGTTGATGTAGTCGGTGTTGAAGTTGCATGGGTCCTGCTCTGCTTGGACTTCTTGATGATGTAGCGGCTTCGTCGGGGATGCAAGGGGTTGCCTCGCGGGAGTATTCTTTTGTGGAGACTAGCGTCGGTGCAAAACCAATGCTTGCTCGTATCGGCAATGCCGGTGTGGTTGGCGCCTCGTCTTGGCTAGACGCCATGTTTACGGCGGTCCTCCAAAACAAGGGCACCGCCTCACAGGGCCATCGGGAGTTAGTGTTGGTGAAGTCACGTCGCCTCCTCGCCATCACGCCTCGTCTTCATGGGCTTCGCGTCGCAAATAGCACCATGTAGTGGTAAGGGTTGGTGAAGCCACGTCATAGCGTAGCACCATCTTCTTCGCATCGCGGGCTCCGTGTTGCGGGCAGCACCAAGGGCGTGTGTCATCTTCATGGATCTGGGTCGCGGGCTCCATCTTGACGAGGTAGACATTGGTGGTGTCCTCCTTGCGAGCTCCACGCCACGATCCTTCGCGGTACCGGGTTGATGTTGGGGATGGGCGTCGTCTTGGCGAGCTCCGCGCCGCCATCCATCGGGGCACGACAATGGAATCCTTGCGAGCTCCACGCCTCCGTCCTCCATGGCACCGGCTTGGTTATATCGGCGTTGGTGTCATCTTGGCGAATTCCGCGCCACTATCTGCCGTGACACGGCAGCGCCATCGTTGCGAGCCTCCACGACTTTGTCCTCCATGACACCGGCTTTATGAAGAAGAAGACGGGCGTCGTCCTAGCGAGCTTCGTCTCACCTTCCTCTGCGGCACACGGCGGAGTCCCTGCGAGCTCCACGCCTCCGGGCTCCAGCTTGACGAAGTAGACGTCGGTGGCATCCCCAACGGGTGCCACGGCTCCATCCTCTAGCTCCCGCATGATGAAGTGGATGGCGGGCATCCTTCTTGCGAGCTCCCCGTCATGATCCTTGCGGCACCGGGTTGATGATGTTGGCCATGGGCGTCGTCTTGACGAGCTCCACGCCACCATCCTCCATGGCGCCGGCTTGATGACGAAGTCGAGGGCGTCATCTGGGCGAGCTCCAAGCCTCCGTCCTCTATGGTGCCGGCTTGACGAAGTAGATGGGATCGGCCTCCCAGCAGGCTCAACGCCTCCTCCTTGCTATGTGCGTCCATGGGTAAGTGTGCGGCCATGTGTGAGAGCGCCACATCGCCGCCGCTTTGTCCGTCGCATCCGGGTGCGTGAGACCTACACACATAGAACAAGAACAAGATTATTGCACCGCCAGAAATCCTCCTGTGGGCGCGTTCATCTGCTCGCCGCTGCTCTTCTTCCATGTGAGGGTGTCGTCGTCGTGTTCCCTTGGCGCACGCGCCATTGCATGGGCGCGCTCTCTGATCTCCTCGATGCTGCTGCCAGGGGTGCATCTCCTCATCTTCTCTGGGCGTGCAGGAGCCTACGGGAGGTGCTGTTGCCTCGCCGGCTGCCTCTTCTTAGTGCGCTGTGTGCCTTCTGTCTCCCTCGCAAGGTGTGTTCTTGCGTGAGGTCCTCCGTCCGTGAGACGTGTGCTTGCTCCCTGCATACATAAAAGAGATATAGATGTACATCGCATGCACTGCCGTCGTTGCCCGGCGAGCATGCCGCCGCTGTGGGCGCGGCCTTCCTATTGTTCTCGACGCTGCCGCCACGGCGCGTCTTCTGCCTCCCTGGTGTGTTGTTCTTCTCACGTAGCACTGAAAACATAGTAACAAAATAAAATTAGTCTCATCTCCTCGGCGTCGCCGTAGCCGGCTTCTTCCCCCTGGGCTTCGTGTGTTACCAAACGCGCGGCCACGTGCGCGCCGTCGCCTCCTGCGCTGTGTTTGTCATGGTGCGTGCCTCGTCTCCGCCGGCTACGTGCGTGAGTTTAGCTACGGTGCCCCTTGCTCGACACAGCCGGCTCGGCGCGTCTCCGTCTTCTCTGTCTCTCTCCTCTACTGCGTACGTGAGGTCTTCCCTCCTTGCTCCGGTTGCGTGGGTTCTCTTGTATTTATATAGGCTGCAGGAGGCAGAACCCTTGGCCACCACACGTCGGTGCAAACTTTCCAATATTTGGGCTGCTAGTTGCTAATCGCATCTGAAGCTTTCCATCTTTCAATCTTCCTTTTCAATACTTTTCTTCTTGCCCTGCACGCATGCACAAATAAAAGGAAAGATCATCTCGTACACAGAGATTTATGGGTATATACTGTCTGGCCGGTTTCTTTCTGAACGTGCCGCACAAGAACATGCTCGCCCTTTTTTCTTTCTTGTACGCATCCAGATCAAAATCCATTTGAATCAATAAATTTAGGCATGTTTGGATAGTGCGGGTACTCAGGCATATACGTGCGCGCTCGCGGGCCGGCCGCAGATACTCCAATAGGTATATGTACGGTCTATACATAGGAGCGGGTATTCGGCTACATATGGATGCGAACTTGCCGGTATATAAGTACAAGAATACGTAAGTACATACGTATCTAAGCTAGCTAAGAGGCCTACGTACGTGTGTCTAGAAAAGTGTGCATGCACACATATTAGTTGCACCAAGATTCCATGCATATCCCTATACAAGCATGACAAGTACGTGCCTGCATGTGCCATGCAAAAGTATTTTGCCTTTGCATCAAAATGTCTCTTTGCATGTGTAACCTGCATGAAAAGCTTATCATAAAAAGAAATTATTATTTATGCAATATTGCACAAAAACTTGTCGGACAAATGCCCCCTCACCAAATAAAGTTCGAGCCTGAAGCTGATCGAGCTTTGTTTGGTGATCACACCTCCCTCTTGGATTGTTTCAGCGCACGAACTTGTGTGCAGCCGAAGGGCGCATCACCCTGGGGGGTCGGCGACTATGAATGCCCTCGTGAAGATAAATGTTGTATCGAGGTAACGATGTGATCTAGCGCAGGCATGTCCATCCACACTCGTTTTCTCTAAGGAGCTCGTTCGATCGTATAACAGGCACGATGCCAGCCAACGAGGCAACCCTATTCCGTCTTCATTCCAAGGCGAAACATCATGCCTTATCTTGAAAACAAAAAGAATTTTTTTACCAATCTTGTCACAACCGTCTAGCTGCTCCCGTGATCTCCTTGTGTTGATGTAGGCGGGGCATTGGTAGACCATCGATAGATCCCTTTCATTGAGCGAACCGTCACACCATCGATGGTGTGACAATTCTGGTGGTGCGCCGGGACACCATCGACCTTACGAATAATTGAGGGGTTGACGTTGCCCCCATGCTCCATTGTTGTTGGAGACGGGGTTGCGGGGACGAATCGGCTCCACCTTCGTGAGCGCAGGTGTTGCCTTCTGGTGCCCCATCATGCGTGTCGGTGTAGACCATTGGTTGTCGGGCTATCTTCGGTGTTTTCAGGGACGCATGGCTATTTTTACGCCCAAGCACCCAGGACGTAGTTCGGTGTAGTGGTTGTTGTATGAATGCCGTCGATGATGACAGGGAGTGTCTATCCATGGCTGCAAAAGATGTTGGAGGAGCACAACTAGGAACACCAAACAAAAACAGGCGACAAAGAGAGAAAAAATTGTTTGTGGGTTTTAAAATGTTGGCTTTCCCATTATACACTAGCTATAGGCATGATATCCGAGAAGGCTACCGAAGGACTTGTCACTGGGAACCGTCGAAAGACCTTGACGATTGCAACTCAACAACTTAAATAGCTTTGTTGTACGTGTATGAAGACGCCGTGTTTCGGAATGCTTCCAAGAGGCAACAAAAATTCATACTCTAGCCCATCATCATACTGAGGGCCCCCACAGCTCAACATGCGCCCTGCACACGCCCCATGAGCCCAGAGACTTGGGTGTGATAAGTTCAGGGCAAATGGTTTTGGGACAAAGGCTTGGCGATTTTTCTTCGTGCATATTGAGGGATGGTGAACAGCTACCTCCCGCCTTCCTTCCAGTGGGTTCCTTACTGCTTGGGACCACTTGATTGCTTCTTGAACTATTGGGATCTTTTCTTGAGTTTGCTTCTTGGACTTTTGGAACTTCATTATGATTGCTCACACGGATGATTGATTGGCCGCGGACTTCATGGACTTGTTTTGACATTCGGCTCGAACTTCTTGAGGACTCTTCTTCCGGGATTTATTAGGGACCCACCTTGAGAACTTGGAAGGTAACTGTTCACCTCTGTGGACTAGGAAAAACCCTCTAGCACATTATCTGGAACTTCTGGTGGTGCACCCCAGGGTTTCCATGTGACTACGCACCAAACCAACTTGTGTTGGGTCAGGCAGCCCTCCATGATCTTTTCCTATAGTCTTCCCTGGATTGCGAGCCTCTGTGAGCATGAAGCATGCCGGGAAACATGAAGAGCGTGGGTCTCAATACTCAGAAGTGCCCAAGTAATCATCTTCGTTGTCTCCGGAAGCATACACCTGGTACGTGTCGTGCATTGTGGGTGTAGGACCTGCTCCACCTGCAAATCGACACATTGTGTCGCCCTCCAACAAGTCCTAGGGTAGCTGAAACTTCAATCAACAGCGTAGTGCGGTAGGGGAAATCCATTTTTCTGTTGGACTTAGTCCGTAAAAATTGGGGAAAACTTGATATATCCACAAAATGCTAAGGATAATGCATCGTGGATTCGAAAGCCCACAGAAAAAGTTTCCCCAATGAAAATTTGAAAGGCAACAAAAGAGGCAAAATTTTAAGAAAAATATTTTTTGAGGAACCTTCTGTTGATTGGGGGCTTTGGTTGGACTCCCCGAGAATCAATGAGCTGGTATGCTCCCCCGTCGTAGACTTGCTCGATGACGTATGGACCTTCCCACTTTCGCTCGAACTTGCCCTTCGTCTTGTGCGTCACGACGATGGGTCGCCTGAGCACAAGAACCAACTCACCTTTTCAGAAGACGCGTTGCTTGACGAGCTTGTCGTAAGCTCTCACCATATTCTGGCGGTAAAGCTCCAGGTTCTGTAGGGCATTAAGTCGCCCCTCTTCAAGGGTGTTGAGCTCCTGAAACCGCAGTTGTACCTGTTCATCGTGGGTGAATTCATCTTGGATAGCCACCCTCAAAGAGGGTAGCTGGACCTCCAGTAGTAGGACCGCCTCACTCCCGTAAACAATTGAAAATGGAGTCGCCTGTGTTGGAGTACGGACCGTGACACGGTACACCCATAAGGACTCGAAGAGACGATCATGCCAGTCTCTCCGATTCCTTGTTACCGTCTTCTTGAGTATCTTGCCGAGTGTCTTGTTGAAGGCTTCGATTGCGTTGTTGTCCTGGTGTAGATGGTGGGGATGTGGTGATGAAGTGAAGGGGAGAGCGGTACATCCATCGCTCCGGCCATGCTTAGCCATATCCCTCCGCCTTGTCGCTGTCCGATGATGAAGTGGGCGGCCTTCGCCTCGTCGGTGCCCGGCCTAGTGGTGTCCGCCTTGTCGGTGTCGGACCGGATGACATGCCTTCACCTCGTCGGTGCTTGGCAAGATATGGATTGCTTCATCGGTAAAAGAGAAGTTGGCGGAGGACAGCTTTGCCTCGCCCGTGCTTGGACGATGTTGTGGGTGTGTGTCGTGTGGATGTTGGGGTAGATGTTCACGATGTTGCCGCCTCAACAAGCAGCAACACAGGGTTTGCATGAAACCATGCGAGGTGGCCTTGGATGGGCTTCGTGTCAGCGAAGGTGTAGAGATTGAGCTTCGCCTCAGTGGCGGTGTAGGAGGTGCGCCCACCTTGGGCGAGCTCTGTGTTGGTGTAGATGTTGCCCGCCTTTAGGCAAGCTCTATGTCGGCGACGGGGTAAACGTTGTTCCCGCCTCAGGAAAGCTCCTTTTCCAATGGCGTAGATGGCGACCTGCCTGGATGGTCTCCATATTGTCAATAGTATGGCTGGCGCTCCGCCTCAGCGGCGGCGTAAATGACACCCATCTTGTGCCAGTGATGGTGTATGTAGCGTCCCCACCTTAGGCATGTACAAAAGCACATATTGCACGACACCTTGGGCGTGCTCTGCGTCGACGGCAGCGTAGACTGAGCCCTCCCTGGGCCAAGCTCCGCGTAGACGGTAGTGTCGACCAAGACCTGCTTCAGGCAAGCTCCACGTCGATGCTGGTGTAGATGGTGCCTCAACATCGATGGGCTGCATGTTGATGGCAGTGTAGGTATCCCGCCTTGGGTGACCTCCATGTTCTGGGTGGCTGACAACGCCCCGCCTCAGATGAGCTTCAAGATGGTATAGAAGATGCCCGCCGTTAGCCGAGCTCCGTGTCGACCACGATACAAAAAGTGCGCCGGCCTCGGGTAGGATCCGAGGACATGTAGATGACACCCGACTTTAGGCGAGCTCCTTGTCGGCAGTGGCGTAGATAGTGCTCCGCCTTCGAGCTTGCTCCGCGTTGGTAGCGGTGTAGATGGTGCCCCATATTTATCCAAATCTGTGTCGATGGAGGTGAAAAAGGAGCCCTGCCTAACCGAGCTCCGTGTCGACAGAGGTGGATGGCGCCCGTCTTGGGGCACTCCATGTTGACGAAGGTGTAGTCGGCGCCCTGTCATGGGGCCACATAAATGTCGATGATGGTGTGGTCGGTACCCGCCTTGGATGAGTGATGTATCACCTCAGGTGAGCTCCGGTTGGTGGCTGCATTGACGAACCTTCACCTGGAGAGGACGGGGTGGCGCATGGTGTCGGGTGGACAATGCAGCCCTGTACGCCATCTCCTTGAGTTGTGGCCGAGCTCCCCACCAAGGACAGGGCGCATGTCGTGGTGGAAGTGTTTGCCGTAGAGGGTCCTATGATCGCCACTGTTGAGTGTTTAGGATTGCTCCCACCGTCTTGACGTCTAACCATCGTTTACAATGTGGGCCCATGTTAGGATGCCCCTACTCTAAGTGGCGAGTTGGTGAAGACTGTCGCCGATGCTCTCATGTTGAGGACGATAACTTCGGGATTGGCGCCTCATCCCACCTTCACCCTGCATTAATGAAGTATTTGGCGCTCCTTGATCATGGAGCCGCCTTTGGATATGGTTCATATGTTCCTGGAGTTGGCGAGGATCCACACCTTGATTCCTATCCACCTAGTGGCGTGCCTCACAGCATGGAACGGTGAACGTATAACCGTTGGAGAGCGATCGCCATCAACTGCCGAGTTGTGGAGACATGGCGCGCATGCACCTCTTCAAGTATTGTTGAGGTTGAGGGAGACCATAAGGCCTTGCAATACTTCACCCTTGGTGCGCCATGGTGTTGGTGTTGGCGCTCCGAGTGTGCAGTCCGGCAGAGGTGTGGAGGGACGCCGCACTTGCCCGCTTGTTGGCGGCCGTAGTCCGGAGAGGTTGAGCTGCCTCCACATCTCCTTTCATGTACGCCCTTGTTGACTCCTTCAACAGGGCGCGCGCCTCAAACATTAGCTTGTGACGCTCCTTCGTCGTGTTGGCGGCCTCCCTCCTTTATGCCTTCTTCGACTACACACTTTGAAACTGCACAAGATCTTGAGCTTGGTGCATGTAGACCTTCTCATGCTCGACGACGACCATGGGCAGCAATGATTTGAAATGTAGCATCACTTGCTCTGATTTGCCACCGCAGGAGAATCCACCTGCATGAAAGGGAGGGTTCTTACAAGTGGAGATCCTTGTGGCATGTTGTGCACATTGGGAGATTGGCGAAGACGATTTTGACGATCACATCGAAGCAAAGATGGGAGGAGAACTATGTCCCACCGGGCGTGCCAATTTGTTTGACACGAGAAAAATCTTAATGTGCACTCCAGAAGAAGGGAAGAGGAGGTGTTTGATTTCTCTCATGCGCCGGGGAAAAAGAAAAATGCGGGTGTGCCAGTGTACCGTAGTACACAAAGAAAAGTGATACGGGAAACAAGTATTTCATTTATCTCTTTGGATGAACAAAATTACAAGATCCCATTAAAAAATTGTTGCGCTCCGTGGCCTACTAGCGCGGCCTGCCTGACTATGGCGATGTGCGATCTCCTGTTTCCTGGGGCCTCGAAAAGCTCTCGATTAATTACTCCCACGGGTTGCTCCGTGAGATACCTCCGATTAAGCCATGTGGTGGTCTTCGTCGTATTCGCTTCGCGTTCTCCATGCATGATTGTCCCAGCCCTAGAATAATGCTTGTAATTAGTGGCATTGCATCCATGCATCATGTCTAAATTTATTTGAATTTGAAATGGGGAATGTTGAAACCCTAGCACTAAATGAATTCAACTAGGCTCAAATAAACAATATTTTAAATGAACACAAAATGCCCTTTGAAAATGTTCATGATTTTTGATAAAGGTGAAAACCTCTACCAAAAATGATGCCAATATTTTTAGGCCATTCTGGATTTTTGAATAACCCATATTGTATTTGATTGTGGCATTTAAATACTAGTAATAAGCTGTCAGGACCCCGATCCTAAGTCAGACTGATCTAGCATGTAACACATCATATCACTTTGCGGCCTCACGCACGGTATTCCCACGGGTGCCACCTTACCTGGCCCGGGACCGTTTGCGCCTTTTGGCTCACGTATATGATAGTGTCGCTAGCATCCATATGACAAAGAACCCGGGCCTACATGGCTAGTCGTGAACCCAAAGCGGCACTAACCCATGGGGACAGGCATACATGAATCAACTTCGAGCATGTCGATCAGCAGCCTGTGAATCCGGGCTGTAGCACTGGGCTAACAGGACTCCGGTAACCCGGGCTGTAGCAGGCTAGGCAGGACTCTGGATGTCACCGCGTGACATTTCCCTGAAGGGACAGACACGGGAACGAAGTGAAACACATGCCGGCCAGTCAAGTGTCCTGAGCAGTAGTGCTGGGCTAGCAGGACTCCGGTGAACCGGGCTGTAGCGGACTACTATGGCTCAAGGAAGCACTAGACTACATTTCCCCATAAGAGAGGCTGCCGAGGATAAACAACTAGATTGTTAGATCCCACACATACCAAGCATTTCAATCATACACACAATATGCTCGATATGTGTAAATACAACATGGCATCACAACAAGACTCTACGACTCAAGTATTTATTCATTAGGCTCCGAGGAGCGAGATATCACAAACACGGGTCTCATGACCCAACATTCAGAGCATACAAGTCAAAGCACAAACGGAAGCTTAACATGTCTGAGTACAGACATCTACAAATGAAAAAGGCTGAGAAGCCTGACTATCTACCAGATCCTACCGAGGGCACAAGATCGTAGCTGAGGTATCAAGCTAAACGTCGAAGTCCACACGGAACTACTAGCGAGACTGACGTATCTCCGCAAAACATAAAATAGGCAAACGTGAGTACAAATGTACCCAGCAAGACTTACATCAGAACTATCTACATATGCATCGGTATCAATAAAGGGGGTGGTGGAGTTTGACTGCAGCAAGCCAGCTTTGACTCGGTGGCTATCCTGAACTACGACTGCAAGTAACTCTTTGAGGTGGCGCACACAAGTCCACATATTCACCATATCAATACACCACTATGGATCCGCTCCCGTCTTCGTACGAGAACGCCATCCATAGCACTCACGCTTATCTTGCGCATTTTAGAGTATCCACTTTCACTTGTCTATGAACTATGCAAGGGGTCCAAGTTTCCATATCCGAGGAATCCGGCTATTCGAATAGATAATGATAACCCTGCAGGGGTGTACTTCTTCACACACGCTCTCGCCACTTATCGCCCTGTACACATCATGTACCTCGGCAACCTTCCAGCGGAAGCCGGGCGAGGGAGTCGGCCACGACCTGACTAACCACACAAGTCTCTAGTCCAGGTTTATTGCCTATTCGGGTTCCATCCGCAAGGAGATCCGGCCGGGGTGTCGCTCACGGCCCCAAACGATGTGTGCAGGGTTCCCAAGCCCACCTCGACGGATGGATCTACTCTTGGTACACCGTGCCATGGTGCCTAGTCTGTCCCAAACCCACCTGTACCGGGTACCACTTGGTAGACTACTAACACTACCTACAAACACCAGAAACTAGGTGCAACTCCTGGACAGAGATCATGTTGATTAATAAGTCGAGAGGGGCCGAGTTACCGTAACCCAATGTGTGGTAGTAACTGTTCATGGATCACATACACAGGACTCAGTTCCTGAGGACGGCTGCAATGAGACAACCCACCATGTACTCCTACATGGCCTCTCACCGCTACCTTTACCAAATCGTGTTCACACACTTAGCTCTCAACAGTAGGACATGTTCACAACTTTCCAATTCATCCCCGGTGAATCAGACCTAACTCAACTCTAAGCAGTAGCAGGCATGAAAAACAAGCATGAATGAGTAGGCGCATCAGGGTTCAAACAACTCCTACTCATGCTAGTGGGTTTCATCTATTTACTGTGGCAATGACAGGTCATGCAGAGGAAAGGGGTTCAGCTACCGCAGCATGTAACAGTTGAAATGTTGTTGTCCTAATGCAGTAAAAGAGAGAAGGAGCGAGAGAGTGGGATTGTATCGGAATCAACAAGGGGGTTTTGCTTGCCTGGCACTTCTGAAGATAGTATAGCTCTTCATCGGTGTCATCGATCTCATCGTCGGAACGTATGTCTACCGAGAGGGAACAACCACCGACAAACACAAAAGGAACCACAATCAATGCAATGCACATACATATGAATGATATGTCGTATTAAGGTACTGAATTGACCTAGTGCAACAGTTAGTCATATTCATTGAA